>NC_137959.1:49793185-50018185 GCF_963924665.1 Micromys minutus | reverse complement strand
GGAGGGTCAGTGATGGGAGAGATGACTTGACCAGCACTGCTTAGCCACACACACCTCTTGCCTTATATTTAAACCTAAGCCTTGTGTTTAGGGTCACTGATACCCTTTTGTTCATCTTTCAGTGGTGCCACATTGAACACATCTTCTTTCTCTGCTTTTTACTGTTATGTGTGATGTCCAAAACTAACCTGTTAGGCTGCAAGGGCTTTGACCCTAACAGATCTGGTAGAAGACAGACCTTGCCAGCTACATGATTGTGGATAAGACTAAGAGAAGGGTGCAGAAGGGATTAACTCACAAAAGCATTGTTCTATCCTACAAATATCCTTATATTACTTTTATGTGAATGATGGCTGACATCCTCAGTTGGCAGCCAGCATTTGTACCATTAACTAGAAAATGTTTCAAATATCTTTATGTAATTTGAAAATGTAGGATGTCTGAAATGTAACTTCCATCTCTACCTTAATGATATTGTTTCAGTGGAAGGGCATGCTAAGAATCATAGATTAGGCTCAGTATAAGTGATTAGACTCCATGGCTTCAGATACACAGTGATGAATATTTCAGGACTGAAACCCAGTGTATCAATCGGTCTCCAGCTGAAGACTTAAAGTTGAAACACACACATTAATTTCTTGTGCAACTCTGTATTGGGTTTACTGTGGCAGGCTGACAGCTTCAGGCTCCATTACCATGAAGGTTAGATGACAGAAAGCATATGATGCTTCCTATCAGACACATATGGTGATTTGTTTGTTCCTTCAGAACTTAGTGTGAAGAACATGTCACAACAACACACTGTGCATCGGCAGCAGCAGGGACATAGCTTTGCTGCCTATCCATGCTCTGGGATGACATCATAGCCATTCCACTCTTTGAAGCTAGTGTACAGAAACTTCTGGCTTCTGATGTATTTCCCTAAATTCATAAAATTTGGATATAAAAAGGGACAAGTGGACTGGGGAGATAGTATAGTCGGTAAGGACTGAGTTTGATTCCTAGAAGCCAAGTAAAAGACACTGGAAACAGTATCATATACCTATAATCCTATCACTGGGGAGTCAGAGTCCTCAGGCTCACTGGACTTAGTTTACCCAATGAGTTCCAGGCCTGAGAGAGACCATGTTCCAAAACACAAGGTAGATAGTGTCTGAGGAATGATGGACAAAGTGTCCTTTAGCTTCCATAAGCTTGTTCATTGGCGTACCCAAGAACGCCACACATATAAGCATGCATGCATACACAGAATCACAGAAGAAAGTAAAAAGGAATAAAAAAGAAGTGAACTTATGAACTGGGGCTATGGGCAAAGTAATTGGTTGAATTTTGCCCAATATGCCCTGAAACCAGGGTTTCATTGTGCAATACTACATACATCAAACAAAATACATCACGCTTGTGATCCCAAGGGAGAAGCAGAAAGGTCGAGGCTAGCATTAGCTACCTATTGAGTTAGGACTCAGCCATAGTTGGTGCTTTCATGAGACCCTACCTCAGAAAAGAAAGTAGTCATGTATAATGTGAAAATGCTTTATAAACCACAAGTTAATTCAGGGAGGGACACAGGCAGTTTAATGTCCTCAGACAGAACACTGGTTTAGTCGGTGGTTAGTAGTTCCATCACTGACCTGCAGCCTTTACAAGATAGGGTATTATCTTCAAAGTCACATATCTGGAGGGAGGGAAGCCTGCAGTATGGCCTGAATTACTTCCTGTCTGCAAGACTGTACCACACTGGTTGTAAAGTGAGAGAATGTCCCAGCCAATGAGCTGCAATCTTCAGTCATAGGGAAGCAGCTTTCAGTGGGTAGAATTAGAAAGTCCCAGACCAAAGGCCAACGTGTTGGTGTGAGAAGGGTCACTGGAGTATGGAAAACCTGGAGTGGGTCCTCATTTTCATTACAAATCCACTTAAGGCCACCCAAGCACATTCCTGGGACCCTTTCCAACTTGGTGTGGTGTGCTCAGGAAGTACAAATAAACGTAGCCAACACTGAGTAAAACCCAGCGACCAAAGCATATCTTTTGGGTTTAAAACTTATACCACATTTTGTGAACACTAGGATATAGTAATTCTGAGATCTCTTTTTTTATTAGATTAGCAAGAGGTGACTGAGTTTTAAGAGGTTCCAAATGCATTAGAATTATTTCTAAGCATTATTTACAATAGCTAAAATTTGGGGGGGGGATTAACCCTACTATCTGTTTGCGGTGAATGTATACATTAATGTGGTTATTCACATGGAAGAACAGTATTCTCAGAATGAAGGAAATTGAGAACCACAATATTTCACTATTACATTAAGTACAGAAACTGCAAGACTGGCTTAAAGGAGGCTCCAGGGTGGTTGGAACCACAGGGGCAGGAAGTGGAGTGGTGATGTGCCAAGAAATTATGGGAAGGGAAGCTGAGAGGGATTATTGAATGTGCCCAGAGTCTCAGCTTCACTAGATGAATGATCTGAAGAGTTGAACACATATATGGATTTACATGTCACTGTCTAAATGTATGCATGCAGAGGTTCAGACCGCAAATTCTGTGCATGCTGTATCACAGTTGAAGATGTATTTGCTTTTTATCTTGGTGTTTTGAGACTAGGTCTCATTCTGTAACTCACCCTCGCCTAGTACTCAGTATGTACCCAGGCCGATTTTTTTGTTTGTTTTTGTTGTTTTAGCTTACAGAGATCCTCCATCTTCTGCCTCCTGAGTACTGGGATTACAGACACATTTATCTCAACAATGAAAAATGTAAACTGTGTGGGGAGACACAGTTCAGTGGGAGAGTACATTTCTTTGCATACTCTTTTTTCAATACCATAAACAGACAAACAAATGCTCAGGGGAGAATGTCCTTGTTCGGAAGTGATGAGGACCTGAGACTAGATCCTCCAGCACCCAAGTAAAAGCCAGACTTGCCATCTTGAATCTGTAACACTCGTGCTGGGATGGTAGACACAGTAGACCCCAGGAGCTTACGGACAAACCAACATCATAGCCAAATCTGTGCTTCCCTGTGAAGTCCGACTTCTGCTAGTGTGTGAGAAGGGGTTTGGAAGATACATTAGTGGGTAAAGTATTTGCCATGAAAGCATGAGAACCTGAGATGGATCCCCAACACCCATGCAAGAAGTTGATATAGTGGTGCACACTTGCAATCCTAGGCTTGGAAAGTAGAGACACAAAGATCACTGGGACTTACTTACTGACCTAGACCTTGCCTCAGAAAACCAAGTTGACTGGCTCTCGAGGAACCATATCCAAGGTTGACCTTTGGCTTCCACACTCATGTGTCTGGTGCTTCATGTTTGTGTGAACAGATGTGTATGCATGAATTTGTGTCACACATGCACATGCACAGGTCCACAGGCACACAGGCATACCACATGCACTAAACCAAACCACCACAAAAATCCAAGGACATGAGGATTTAACCTCTGCCTTGGGCTGGAGAAATGACTTGTAGTGAGCTAGTGGGCAGATGATGTCCCCAGACACTAGCTACTCCCTACCCCAGAGCCTTACCTTAGCCTTACGCTTGCTGTCATCCATGATTGTTTTCCAGTCAGAGCCATTGTTACTGTAGGCGATCTTGAATTTCCTCATGAACACCTTGTTTTCTCGGTGCTTCCCACCCTGAATGATGACTCCTCTTACTATCTTCTCATCTCCCAGGTCCACCTGGAGCCATTCATTGATGTATGGGTGGGGTGAGGGTGGCAGGGCCCAGCCGGTGCGACTGGTCACCAGGCGGATGTTTTCTGGCATCCAGTTCCTGTCTCCTTGGTTAGATGCTGTAATCTGGGAGTCTGAAATCAGTCCAGACACCATGCCCAACATTCCAGAGCAAGGGTAATCTAGATGTTGGGAGAAACAGATGGGCTAAGGTTATTTTCTCAGAGATGCAATGTGCTTAGAAAACATAAACTTGTATCCATTTATATGAAATATCCAGTCTCTGTACATTTACAGTAGCAGAGTCTTCTCTTCTGCAGGTCTCTACTTTTATCCTGTTCTTAGACTCCTACTCCCATAAAGAAATCTTCAGAGAATCACTGCCACCCTTCCCCTGATGCTTTTTAGCTCTCCTAAGTTTAATGTCAAGCTAAGGTTCCAGTCTTTTTTGTTCCTAGCAGTTACTCCCATTTCAAGAAGTGTTGCCTACAAGGAATTTGTGGTTCATGGTGGAACATGTGGATGGAGATACTTAAGGAGATAAACCCCCAAACAAGAAATGTTGAAGCAAAGTGAAGTTGGTAAGGTGGTGACAAAGGAAGAGACTGACTCAGCACAGAAAAAGAAAGAGGTGGCTCAGGGAGCTGAGTGTCCACCTTACCTTTGCCATCAACTGTCCTCAAGACCTATAGTTTTCTGTTTTTTTAGTTTAAAGATAGGGTTTAATGTAGTCTTAAACTTTTTAAGTAGCTGAGGTTAAGGATAACTTTAAACTTCTGAGTCTCCTACCTTTATCATTGTGCTGGGATTACAAATATGTGCTACTATGTCCAATGAATATGATCAAATTGATGGCAAACACCAGAGCTTGGTGCATGGTAGACAAGCATGCTAACTGAGCTACATTATCAGCTCCATGTTTGAGACAGAGTCTCTGGCTGGTTTGGAATGTACATCATATCACCTGCACCTGACCTTTGAGTACTGTGATTGAAACCAGCCTGTACAAGTATAGAAGCCCAGACAATCTCTGCTGTTAGTCCACAGTGCCACTTTAATTCTGTGATTAAAATGTACCTCTGTGCTAGCTCTCTATTATTTCAAGAAAAAGTTTCTATTTAGGTTTAAAAATCACATTTTGGGTGCTGGGAAGTTAGCTCAGTTGGATCTTCAGAATCCATTTTAAAAGCCGGGCATGGTAGTTGACACTTATAATTCAGCACTGGGGAGACAGAAATAAGCAGTTCCTTGGGCTCATTGGCAGCCAGCCTAGATGAGTTGGTGAGCTCCCAATCCCAATGAGAGATTGTCTCAAAACAAATAAACAAATGTGGGTGCACTTGTGGAATGACAATCGACATTGTCCAGGGGTCTTCACACATCTGTATGTGCACCTGCAATGTGTGTGTCTCCCATGAATTTAAACACCTGTATCTCATTTTGGATTCATATCAGATAATATATCCTGGTTAACCAATTCTTCCTTATGTCCTGTAGATAGATTTCCTATTATTGCCTTTGGTCAACATGTTCAGAATTCCTCTCTCCAAATTTTAGAGGCACAGCCTGTGCAAATGTCAAGATGCAGGTCAAGAGTCATAGAAACTTCTGCCGACTTGGGATGATTCCCCTCTTGGGAATGTGATAGCCCAGGCAGGAAATGGCTCCCAGCTGGAACAGAGATGTACTGTGGATGGGATTATGAGTCTTGTAATCACAGATAGACTATAAGATCCCCAAGAGCAATGGAGTACAACAGACCTCTTCACATCTTCTGTAGCAACAGGAGAGTATCCACCATTGATTGATTGATTGGTTGGCTGCTTAATAAATAACTGACCCCAGCTACTTTTTTTTTTCAAAACTATATAGTTCAATTAGGGACATACAAGAGTGACAATCTAATTTTCTTTGAAACAATTCCATTCTGCATAATGTCATAAATAGGAATGTAAAAATTATGACCACCCTAAGTGATTAAAGTACAGCCCTATTGACCTGAAGTATGGGTCAGTTAACACCTCTCTTCATGAGCTGTACAATTGTGATGCTGTCCCTTCCACACCCAGAGCTTGCAAACATCCCAGCTCCTCACTTGCATATTCATTCATACCAGAAAGATGAAGCACTTTCTTGCTGGGTGGGGGTAGGCTTTGTCCCATTCTTTCTCTTCTCTAGATCCGCCTATCATCTTGCTCTTTCCACCATATAATTTGTGGAAAACATTTACTCATCTTCAAATAATATTCAGCTTAGTCAATATTGCCAGTCTGTAATTAAACACACTTTTCTTTTTCTGGTATGCCTTATGATACTTGATCTGTATTTTTTTTTCTGGTAGTGGCAATCTCATTAATTCTTTTTGATAACTGCCTTTTGCTAGTTCAAGTTTTATGTTTTTTTCTCTCTCTCCCTTGGTCCCTTCCCCCTTCCTTTCTTCTTTCCTTCCTGTTTTTTTTTTTTTTTTTTTTTTTTTTTAATAAGATCTCATGTTCCAGGCTTGTCCTCAATTCACTTGTGAGAATGACCTTGAACTGCTGACCCTTCTGCTGCCTATATATTGGGGTTTCAAGTGTGCACTGCCATGTGGTCTCTGCAGTGTTGAGTGCAGAACTCAGGGATTCCTATGTGCTGGGCAAGCATACTAACAACCAAGCTATTTGCCAAGCCAGATCTTAATTTTATTGAAGGTATAAACAAATCCTATTTTCTGTTTTCTGAGACTTTCTGAGCTTGTTTTTGCACACTGTCACCCTCAACAAATATTTGCTGAATGAATCAATGTATTACAACAGTAAAAAGCAGCTGTCGTTTCTCAGGATGCCTTCCTGTAATTCAGCCTAGCTATTTGCTCTGGGCAGGAATCTGGAAACCAAGAATAAACTCAATGAGAAATTATTTTTAAAGATTTAAATGAAACCATTTGCTGAAGGACTATGAAACTTTTATGTTAAAAACAGAAGTCCCATTTATTGACTACAGTGGTCACACCTGCCTGACTTCCAATCGGCTTCTTTACAAAGGTGATGCTCAGCTGGCAAAGGGAGCCAGATGTTACCATCTGAGAAACACACAGCTAACTTGGATGCTACAAGAACAGAGACTGCACCAGATGGATGTCCTTTCTCTTACGTAGAGATTCTGGGCTGTTTCTTTGTCCAGACATAATGAAAGTTAGTCCACACTCAGTCAGAAGTCAGAGTGTTGAGCCAGTCCCCAATATTTCTCTGTGAATGCCTCTTCTGAAAAACAGTAAAGGGAACCTTGATTGCCTTTGACTAGATTCATACAAGATTCATACTGTGCATTTGTGGGCATGTGTCTGAGGAACAAAGGACATCATCTTGTACTTTCCATGATGTTTTTTTTTGAGACAAGGCCTCTTTCTAGCCTGTGGGTCACCAGTTAGGTTATACTGGCTGGCCATCAAGCCCCAGAGAGCCTCCTGTCTTCTCCACCCTAGCTCTGAATTACAAGTATAGGCTACTATGCAGGCCTTTTTATGTGAGCTCTGAGGTTTGAACTCAGGTCCCATGCTTGTAAGACAAATTCTATACTGATTGTGCTATTTCCTCAATTTAGCCCATAATTCTCTTTTAATAATGATGAGGAAAAGAATTATATTAACAATTAATTCAAGGTTCGAATAAGATGCTAGTTTCCTTGGCAGGCAGGTTTAAATGCACTTTTGCTCGTGCTGTTAAATTTAACAAGTGAATAAACAACAGAAAAAAAAAATAGGATATCCAACTAGATTGAAATTTCAGAGAAACAATGACTAATTCTTAGTGTATCCAAAATACTTCATTGGGAAATAGGTTCACTAACAATTATAATTTTTAAGCTACATCAAGCTTAACTGGAGATTGTGTTTGGCAACACTTTTTTTTAAAACCTTAAAATCAATCCTGGATGAAAGAGACAAGTGGATGATGTTATGGTGTGGCTATTACTAGTGGTATTAATTTACCATAAGATCTTTGTCTTGACCTTAGAAGAAAAACTGAACACATTTAGTTAATAAGTTTCCAGAGTGAGAAAGTGACAGATAAGAATGACAGTAGTTCCCAATGGGCATCACCTGGCATCCCCTGAGGGCTTGGGGAGTTCCTAAGGGTGCTCTGGTGTCTGGGAAGGTTACCCTCATCTTTGATTGACAGGAGCATATGACTATGAGAGAAGAGAGCACCACTGAGCAGATCACAGGCTGAGGTCTCACAACCAATGCCCTCCAATGTCATCTTCCCAATTCCCCACCCCCTTTGCCAAATGATATAGCTGCTTTAGAGAAACAAAGAAAACATTCCTTCCTCAATCACCTGTAAATCAGGGTATTTTGCCTGAGTATGTGTGTCTTTCCATGAAACACTCCATCATATTCTCTGGATCTCCAAGAGATGGCTTTATTTCAAAAGAATTCCTGAATGTGAAACCTAAATTCAAACTCAAAACTCTAGAGATTTTGGAAGTCAAGTAAATGATGCATTATGTCCTAAGTTTGTTAGTTTGCTAGTTTCTTTAAATGTTTAGATTGAGTTAGGATTTGCCTCCTCATAAAGAGAGGCTGAAAGTTCAAGGTTGCTTGTTTGTATAAGAAGTGGCACTTCTTCATTCAGAAATAACCACTGAATACTATGGTGCCACTGACCTACAGGGTGGAGAAAGCATGGTGACTAGGCTCTGCTGTCCTGCATTGTCTAGGCCAATAGGACACTGATGACCTACTCTTTTATTAGCCTGCACACACACACACACACACACACACACACACACACACATATACACAGACACCACTACACTACACATACATACACACACACACACACACACACACATATATACACAGACACTATACTGCACACATACACACACACACACACACACACACACACACACACACACACACACACACACAAACACAGGCTTTACCTGGGACTTATCATGCATTCTGTTTAGAGAGTAGTGTCCTTGCCTTATTATATAGGGGCATTTTGTGAGCACTTTAATTATGTTATAAATATTCTTTCATTTAATCCTTATCACAGCTCATCAAGGTATCTTGCAGACCAGAAACTGTACATCTGAAATGCAAAGGGTCTTGCCTGCAGCCAGGCACTCACTGGACAGTCATGAGCCAGGCATGACCCTTCTTGTTGTGTAACCATCATGGTCACATTTTGCCCTATTAAAAAAACCTGCCAAGGTCAGTTTCTGGGAAATGACAGCCATTTCACTGGAGAGAAAACAAAACAAAACCCAACTGTGTACTTAAAATAACAAAACAAGTTGTGTTTAAAAATAATAGGACAAACTATTTTAAATATTGTTTAAGTAAACAAGCCATTTTACTTTTTCTTTTAAATCTAATAAATTCTTTTCTTTCTTTCTTTCTTTCTTTTTTTTCTTTTTTCTTTTCTTTTCTTTTCTTTTCTTTCTTTCTTTATTTTATTTTATTTTTTTTGGTTCAAATTCCTAGAATTGTCTCTTGGGATGTCCTTATGAAAATAAAAAGAATGATTTGAATCCAAACAAATATTTTATTTAACCAAACAGACACAATATAAATCTTAAGAGACTGAACAGTCAGAGTTCAGAGTTCAGATTAATTTAAAGTCTTTATGATGCTTGCTTCTAAATAAAACTCCAGTGCAGTGACATGGGAGCAGGTTAGAGAGATGAACCAGAAATTCCCACCCAGGCCTCATGTGGCTTTGTTCCTAAGGATTTATGTGTAAATTAAGAATGCTGTCAAGTTCCCTAGAACTTTCTTCTATTTAACTACAATCAACAATAAAAACAAGGTTACATCTGACTTTTCCAGTGCCTGACCCTCCTCCAAATGCCCGTCTACCCCAATTCCTGTCTCCAAGATCTTGAACTTTCTAAGCCTCAGATTGTCACACACTGGACAGGTCTGTGCCACCATGTAAACAAAACTCGGTTCTGATGTCAGATCAGGAATGTTTTACTCTCCAATATGGACTTTTCTGCAGATTTCTTTTTCATGTGCTTCTCAAAACAGCATCTCCACTCTGACGGGAAAGTCCCAGGGTGATGCTTTCCCTTCAAAGTTCAGTTTTGTTTTTTGTTTTTTAAAGAAATAATCAAATTCAGCAGAGAAACCATAGAATGAATTGAGAAATTAAATGTTCTAAATATGAACAGAGACAGAATACAGTGGTTCACTGAAGATTGGAAGTTGTTTTAATTTTAATTACCTTCTTAATGAATCAATTACAGATTCTCTGTTTTGATCTTAAAAAAATTTATTTGTATTTTATGTGTTTGCATGTTTGCACATGTATTGCACCTCATGTATGCAGTGCCAAGAGATGCAGAAAGAAGACATGGGATGCCCTGGAACTGGAGTTACAGACAGTTCTGAGCTATCATTTGGGTCCTCTGGAAGAGAAGTAGCTACCCTTGCCCAGTGGCCCATTTCTCCAACTCCAATGGTTTTTAATTTTTAAGATATAAAGATTACATGTGTGCTGCTGTTGCTTTCAAATGAAAGCTCTGTAACACATATACTTACACAGAAAAGGGTTGGAACATGGCTGCTGTTACATGAGAATGTCGGACAACCTCACTGTTAATCAGAACCACTACAGTGACCCTGGAGTCCTTGGGCCTAGGGCCAGCTTCACAGTCAGGCACACCTTGATTTCCAGCCACCTAATCTTACCCTTTCCTAGACATTTAACAAGAGCTAAGTGTGTCTCATCATTTCACCCCTCAAATAGGAATAGGTTTTTGTTCCATCTAACAGGGTCTTCTCAAGTACTGTTGGAAGAACAAACTGGAAATGTTCACAAGTTAACTTTCATTTTTAGAATACCCAGTTAAGAAGTGGTGATGCAGTTTTCTACCATGGTAGAGAGCCTGCCTACTATGTGCAACGCCCAGGTTCAATCCCCAGAAGAAATACATACAGAGTCATCAAAAATAGGGGGAAAATCCATGACAAAGTTGCCAGGATACTAGTGAAAGTGGCCCTTGTTTGAGGTCAAAGCTCCTTAAGTGTAGCTGCCTCTGGACTTCAAAACTACAAAGAGAAAAGCCAGTGTGGAGCCTTCCCCAGAGCTGCTGTTTATTAGGACCCAATACTAGTGATCAGCATGTTGCCAACCCAGGAAGCAGAGGCCAATGCCTTATCAGAGACTATTCAGTAGAAAGGGGATACTGACAGAAATCCTGTCCTTTAACACTAAATGTTCACTCCTACCTCTCCACCTGCCATAAGGAGTAGCCTATATGGGCTAAGAACCATGCCTGTTAGCCAGGAGAGGAAGACCAGGCCTGGAAAACTCAAGTAAATTACCTGGCATATGGCTAATGCACTAAGGTAGAACTTGAATCTAGAAATGTCTACACCCAGCATACATGCCCTATGGCTGAGTGTGAAATGTTCCCCACTTCATCTCTAGCTTCTGGGACTTCTGGAGAAAGTCAATGGACAAAGTGAGTCACTGAGGGCAGACCTTGACTTCTTGTTTCTTTTCTGCTTACTAACTTAGATATAAAGTAACCAGTTGCCTCCTACTACTGCTACCATGCCTCCCAGCTGTGGTGAACTGGGTCCACAACAACTGCAAGACAAAATAAACCTTTAAGTTTCTTCTTAGGTATTTTGTCACACTAATGAGAAAAGTAACTGATAAAGACCTTAACTACCAAATAAATATGAGCAGGTTGCCTTCATATTTGAACATATGAAAAAATTTTCCTTGAATGAAAAAGTCTACATCAGTTCAAGGGGCAACTTACATGCTAGCTCTTACCTGTTATCTTGCAGCCATAAACTTCAAATCTCATAGATATACCAGTTTCCCAGGATGCAGGTTTGATTCGGACAAATCGAGTTATCAGTGGTTTGGGGAAAACTCCAAAGACAACATCTGTGGGATTGGTGTTTCCCTGAAAGATCTAGATGGGAGAGAGGGTGTTAACAAACTGTATTAGAAACAAATCCCAGAAGCTGTCCACAATGCTTGTAGAAATTGTTTACAGTTCTAGCATTTTCTACCAAGGTTGTTGTACCATTTAGCAACCTGCCATGTAATTTTCACAAATAACTATAATCAAAGAGAACTCTGTCCAGTGGAGAATACCACCCCAATCATGTATTCTTGAGTGGCTACAGCTTCTAAGAGCACTGTCACCAGGATGACATTTATTAAAGGACACATGCTGTCATCTTCAAAAATGAGTAGTTGTTAACTTTACCTGAAGAGCCACAGCCGCACACATTGCCCAGGAGCCCTCTACATCACCCTTCCCAGCAGCTCCCTGAAGGAATGCCTTTTGAGTTCTGGGTTAGGTCTAGAATTTTTAAATTCTAGCTCATGCTCTCAGATGCAACCCTAAGCCAAAATACCATCCTCCTTTTTTCATTCCTTCTTCATTTTGTAGACATTGTTGCTTGCATCCCTGGCCAACCTTGAGTGCACTAGGTAAGTGAAGATGATGCTAAACCCCTCAGTTTTTTGCTTCTACCTCTCAAGAGCTGGGCCTTCAGGGATGTACCATGTGAATGGTTTATGTGGTAATTGGGATGGACACCAGGGCTTTGTGCATATGAGGCAAGCACTCTGTCCACTGAGCCACATCCTCAGCTTCTTGTCCTCGTTGCTTGCCAAGCCTCTTGGCAAATGTTCTTAGTCATGCATCCGTGGTTTTAGTACTGAGAAGTTATTGGTAAAATTGTGCTTCAGTAGTCAGAGGCAAACTAAAGAATAAATGACTTTTAACTCAAAATTCCTAGTCTTCTGCTTTTAGGAACAAATGGGTACTTTAATTCTAAGAACAATGAAGCATATGACCACAAAGGCAAGGAGGATCTGGTATAAAGCAGGTGCCTGTGAATATCCTTTGGGACCATGTAGAATGTGGTGGTATTGTTTACAGGATCTTTGTATGCCATCATGGAACATTCTGGCAAAAATCTTCCTTAGATAAGAGAGGAGGCTTCTGTTTTCTAGATTTGTGGGTCAGCTATTTGTCATCTAGATAGGATGGCAGCAGTATTTAAATCAGGTAGTTTTGGTGTATGTTTTAAATCCCATCATTCAGGAGGCAGAGGGAGGTAGATCTCCATGAGTTCAAGGCCAACCTGATCTCCACAGAAAGCTCCAGGATAACCCAAGCCACACAGAGGGACCCGGTTTTAAGACCCTTTCTTATCCAAATAAAGTAATAAAACAGCAGTTCCCTGTGGTACTGGGTGTTTCAAGCACTGTGATCTCTGGGGTGTTATTACCAGAGTCTTTTGTGCAGGGCATGAAGATGCTCCCCATCTTCCAGTATTCATCATGCACTTTCCTGAACCTTGCTCTTCCCCCCATAGGAAGGACACACCAATGTCACCAGACTGCTGCTGCTGCTTTTGACCCTTTTTGAGCATGCAGGACCCTGTGCTCTACTTTGCAGTAAACGCCAAAAAAAAAAAAAAAAAAAAAAAAAACCCTCTGTTTCGCTTCTACCTCAGCATCTCCTCCTGGGAAACAATCTGCATGGGTGCATTTTCATGTGGAAAAATAATGAGAAGCTTCCAGAAGTAGTAGCACTTCAAATACTGTTGTTATTATAGGCCTCAGTTAGTTTACCTAGGGAGTGCAGTTGGCTGAAGAGCCTGCCAGGCCAGGATGGGGAGAGGTGCGGGTGAGTGTACCCACTTTGCTAATGCTAAGAATTTCCTGAAGATTGCTGAGAAGCAAGCAAGTTAATATTCTGTCCTAAGGATGAAGACTGTTGGATTAAAGGCTAGGATTAAAGGTTGACATTGCCACAGTCCAGCTAATAAAATCAGGAAGGATGGTGAGATCTATGGCAGGGCAAAATGAGGAGAGCTGCAGGAACAGATGTCAGCTGGATGCTCTGGTTTCATTTAGGTTTGGTGAAGATCTCCACACACCAAGGCTCATCTCTGCTGCATGTTCCTTTATCATCTCAGCTCGGGAGGCTTGTGTGTGCAGAGCTGCCATTGCTCTAAAGCACCAAGTCATGAAACCCTGGAGCATTACTGTGTCCCTTCCCTAGGGCCAGCTGTGAAGGGTTTTCTTTCCCAGGTAGAGATGGGGTCCCATGTTGTCCATCTTCATAGCCCTTGTACTGTCCACAGAATCTTCCATGGAAGATGTCCCCCTACACTTGCCTCTATTTTGCCTGTTCTCCACGAGAAAGGAATTTTGCTACCAATCAAGGGAGTCCTTATCTGTATTTTACTTCATACTGCAGAGCCTTTCCTTATCTCTAGTCAAGACTGTGAGTAAGCTGAGGCCATGTGAACTGCACTGGCCTTCCTGCAGAGAGAAAGAGAGAGAGAGAGAGAGAGAGAGAGAGAGAGAGAGAGAGAGAGAGAGAGAGAAAAGGAAGAAGAGGAGGAGGAGGAGAAGAGAAGAGAAGAGGAGAAAAGAGAGAGACTACTCCCTGCTTAAAAATATCTATCTATCATCTATCTATCTATCTATCATGTATCTATCTATTTATGTATTTTATGTATATATTTATTATATATAGGTATATGCCATAGTACACATTGATTGTTCTACTTCCACCATTTGGGTCTTGGGAATGGAATCGGGGTTGTCAGATTTATTGATGAGCACCTCTACCTACCAAGCCATCTCACTGATATGTTTATATATATTTAAAATATGGGTTCTGAATATGGAACTCAGGTCCTCAGGCTTGTGTTGTTAGAAATTTATTGGCTGAGTATCTCTCCAGCCCCTCAAGCATTTGGTTTTTGGGTAACATCAAATAAGAATTCTCAAAGATCTTTTGATTGATAAATTAGAGCAATTATAACTAACTTCAAACAAGTGGGGCAGGCTGAGGGAGAGAGATGCCTCAGTTCCAAAACAACAGAGGGCAGGACAAATGTACTGAGGCTGGGTTCAGCTGCCCCACTTGGTGAAGCTCCAATTGAGTAAGTAGGATACTACTATCTGTGTGATCTTAAAGACCATGGCAAACTGCCCACAGTTCTGTTCTTACAGAGACAGCCAATTGTAAATGAGTTTGTAACCACTGGGGGTAGATGAAAAGGCTCTAGCCCATCACAGAAAGGAAAAGAGAAAAAAATGTAGGAATGAATGAAGAAACACAGTGAGAACCCAAATAAATGAAGCCAAACAATCATCAGGAACTTCTGAGGTTGTGCATTGTCTATCCTTGGCTGATTCGTGAGTCTGTTGTTTAATTCAGCTTATGCTGTCTTAGTAACATCTGTGTAACTTCCTCTTGGCCTTCAGATCTGGGAACATGAGACTCTGGTCAGATTAAAACCCCTAATTGCACTTTTTGTTTTAAATCAAATCAAAAAGTAAACCAGGCCTGACAGAAAAATCCCCATATAAACAAATAAAAATTGATCATGCATGTGAAGCCTTTAGTGTGTGTGTGGGGGGGGGGGGGGGAAGCCAACTCACAATAGCTTTATTTCCCTCTTTCAGGGTGATCCAGTCCTCTCCGTTGGAGCTGATGTCTATTCTGTAAGTCTTGACATAATATTTCTTCTTGGTTTCCTTGGAAATGGCACCCTGTGTTCCCACAGCAGTAACGAATCGCAGGAGGCCCAAGTCCACCTGCAAGAAAATGACACGGGTTCAGTCAGCTGCCCCATCAAGCACAGCTGTGACCTAAGCAGCTTTGCCTGCAGGCTTTGTACTGAGGTTTTATCCATTAGAACTAGCAGGGCCCAATGTGATGTCAATGGCCCCTATCTTCCCAGCTACCCTCTAAAGGAAGGCAAAGGCTGTCAGCCTGCCTTCTAGGTACTTATGCCAGATTAGGTCAGTGCTCCCACCACCAGCTTGGGTCAGAGAAACTTCTTCCTGCAGTGGGTAACAATCCCTAAAGAGACTCAGAACTGGTCAAAGTTCGGAGAATAATAGAGTGCTCAGCCCTGAACAGGGCATCTGCACCATCACTTCTAAGGCTCGGGGAACATTACAGAAGTGGGTATTGAAATAGTAAGAGCTGGAGGAAGGGGTGGAGTTTTGTGCAATGCTGTCTTCCAGGCATGACAGGACTTTACAGCCACTGAGTTTACCTGGGTAAGACATGCACAAGATGGGTCTGTTCACATTCCTCCCCCTGAGAATCTATCAGTGAAGGAGTGAGAGATATTTTCTTAGTGGTGTAGCCATTAGCAAATTGCCCAAATTCCAGTAAGCAACCCTGAATAAAAATCATTGATATACCCACACCCACACATACATACAAATAGAGAAAGAGAGAGAGAGAGAGAGAGAGAGAGAGAGAGAGAGAGAGAGAGAGAGAGAGAGAGACAGACAGACAGACAGACAGAGACTGAGAGACAGAGACAGACAGACAGACAGATATGTAGATAGTCAGTTAGTCAGTCAGACAGACAGGCAGACAAAGTAAGGGAACTAGGTTATGAGAAAGGAGAATGTTCTCACCACTGCAGCCAAGATTACCTGATGTATAGTACAGAGGAGAAAGTTGAATTCATGTCAGTATATCTTCAAAGACATTTAACATACTTTCCAAAGTATATCATATATATAATTTTACAGATGAAGAATCAAGACAGACACAACAGACACACACATTGGCTACTGGAGAGGCTTAAACTAGGCCTCCCTTCTGATCCAGTTAATCCTGTCTCCCAACTCTTTGCAGAATCCCATCTTCTTCCAGTGAGATGTTGCCAGAAAGGGCACTGATGTGAGTCCCTAGGAGTGCAGTGGTTCTGAGAACAGACACAGGTAGAGTTTAGGATGGTTTTGCAAGGAGAAAAATGCAGGAAGGTTTACCCCATCTGAAGCTCCTTCTTTTTTTTTTGTGTTGTTTTGTATTGTTTGTTTGTTTTTGTTCATGGCCTTGCTGTAAGCAGCTATGTTGAGAACCATTTGTGTCTCCAGGCATGATGGGGAGGAAAGACATCATAAAGCGAAGCTTGTAAACTCCTTTTGGTCAGTTTCCAGTGAGGCTTCCGAACAAGAGAGCCTTACTTTGTGTCTTGCTCATTAATCTCATACCCTGGAGGGTAGTAGGTACTTCCAGGTAGTGATAAATTCTGCTCTGGGTTCCCACAGTGATTAGCTAGGTGTCATAGCAACCAGACAGCTGGTCATGAACTGGAATCCCCAAACACTCCCCTTTTTGTTTGCATATGTAGTGTGTGTGCTTATTTGTGTATATTCAGGTACATTTTGTGTCTGTCTCTGCAAGGATAAGCCAGCGTTATCACATGCAGCCTTTTCACATGGATTCTGGGAACTGAACTCAGGTCTTCAAGCTTGCACAGCAAGTACTATGCTGATTGAGCAATGCTCCCAGTTTAGGAAGACCTTTCCTGCTTCTGTTCATATTCCTCCAGATATTGTCAGTATAATAAAACTTTTCTCATTGTCATCATTAAAAATTACATATAATGCAAAAATAAAACTCATGCTTAGTCTCCATGTGTTGAGCATTTTCACATCCCTTTTCTTAGATATTTCCTGGAAAGCTGTCTCTTTCTATTTGTTGTATGGCCTGGATTTTACAAAGGAATAAAGAAAAGAAAAGAAATGTCTTTTTATAAAGAATACACAAACATAGTGTCTTTTAAGGACTCAAGAGAGGAATTACCCAATATACCTGGTTTCATTGACCAGACATTTCAACAGAACAGAGGAACATAGGTTTCTTCAAAAAAGAAAGAAACCAAACAAACAAACAAAACAAAAAAGTTGGAGCAAATCCCCATCCCTACTCAGCTTTAGAATCCTTTGTCTTGACAGCCCAATTTTCAGAAAAAGCTCTTTCAATTAACCCTGCAGTGGCTGTGTGCTCAGAGCTACTACAGATTGTAGCTTTGGTGGTCTCCCTGGAAGAATTCCTCCTCTGGTCTCTCAGGAGTTGCATTTTCCTGATGGCCCTGGGAGGACTTAAAACACAGAGGAAAAGCAGTACTCTGAAGGGGGGGGGGTGGTGAAAGTTCCACAGCCCTACAACAAGGCTTCCCCTGGGAAGGTCTTACTCACAGTGTGACTAAATTTCCCTGTTCTAAAGCTTAAAGTTGATGCTCTGTAAGCTTTCACCAGATAAGAAAAAAATAGAGTAACAACAACAGTCTCTAGTCAGTCAGTCAGTCAGTCAGTCAGTCAGTCAGTCAGTCTGTCTGTCTGTCTGTCTCTGGTTATAAGGAGGATATTACTATCCATGGCTGGTCTGTAACTTGCTGTGCAGAATTTGAGCTCACAGAGATCGACTTCCTTCTGCTTCTCAGCTTGACTGCAACTTGCTATTTAGTCAAAGTTGACCCTGGACCCTGCCTCCACTTAACTATGCTGGGCTTATAGGTGTATAACACCCTATGAGTGTTACAGATGGAATATAGAGCTTTGAGCACACAAAACAAACATTCTACAAGATAAGCTGTGTCCAATCCCAAAAACAAAATTTTAATAGGAATTAATATTATAGATGAACAATGGTGGCCATTTCAACTTTCAATTTAACAAATAAATGTTTACTCAACACATTTAAAACAAATCCAGTGCCTATCTTGATAGCTGGCATTAGTAATTCTTTTCAGAAGGGAAGCAGGGAGCTTCTAGTAAATCCTCCATTCTTCTTAGCCCCATACGAGCACAGGTTTCCAAAACCAAGGGTGCCAATGCTTGTAATATTTGGCAAGTAAAACAAAAGATAGCAAATTAAAATGAATTTCCGATGAAGAGGGAGAAAAAGATACTAACTCAAAAACTTAAAAAGAAAATCCTTACAAGATTTAGGCTTTCAGAACACTTACATTAGCAAGTTAATGGGCTTGAGACACCGAGACTTCAAGTGTCTCAAAATGCTCTCAGAATATTGAGGCTTTACTGATCATCCACTAAGTTACTCAAGAGTCATGTGTGTCTACTTGCAAGCTGAAGGATCCTTAGAACCTGGACATCCAAGGGAGTGTAGCAGGGCTCTGCTCTTCCTGCCACACAAGAGGCTCTTCAGTCTGGAATGATTAAACCCTCAAGTGTCCAACTGAAGCTTGAGTTGATTTGAAATCACTTTAGAACTTTATTCCCTAGATACACTTTCAGACAGACAGACAGACACAGCGTCTCCCATAGCCTGGCTTCCTTTAAACTCACTGTGTAGTCAAGACTAATCTTGAGCTTTTGGTTCTTCTGCCTCCACCTCTGCAGTGCTGGGATTATAAGCATATGCCATGATACCTGTTTTATGGAGTTCTGGGGAATGGAGTCTAGGCCTTTGTCCACACTAGACAATACTCTACCAGTCAGACACATCTCCAGCTCTAATATTTTATAAAGTTCTAAGGGAGAGCTAGTTACTAGGCAGAAAATAAAGGGTCACTCAGAAGATTCCCAGGTACCAGGGACTGAGTTGATTTTTCAGGAAGGAGCCTGGGGCAAAGACAAGCAATTCCTCAGCAGGAAAATCTCCTTAGAACACAAGCATGAATCACATGAAGAGGAAATGGTATTTTCTTTCCCAACAGCAATGAAACATACCAGCAACTTCCCCTGTAATTGCATAAAGTTTCCTGCTGGGTTTAAACTCTGTGGCTCCTCTTATTTACCACACTGGGATATTTGAAATTCTGTTTCATTTTTCTTTCTAACATTACTGCCACTGGTTTTGCTAAAGATGGATGACAACCTCACAGAATCTAGGCCTAGACCACTGAGACCAAGAGAGGATGCTATCTAGATCTCTGATAATCATGGCCTCCTTTGAGCTGTGGACTCAGCATTAATGCTGGGCTCATCTGCCCACTAGCTCTTTCTCTCCAAGTGCCTAGGGGAATTCTGCTAATTATGACAATGTCCCCAATCTATTTTCATGTGTATTATTTAATTACATCAAAATACTTATAACCTAATTAAAATATTTTTAGTTTCTAACAGAAGATATTTTGATTGTATATCTTGACATGTAAAATTCTTGTGTCATAATAGAAAATAAAAACAACTCTCTCTCTTTCTCCCTCCCTCCATCCTTCCTTTCCCCCTCTCCCTTCTCTTCTATTCTCCCCTCCTCCATCTCAACAGGAGTGACCGTTCCCTCTTCTCAGCCTGGTGAAAGAGTCTAGCACCTCTTTCTGGTAAGTTTATCACACAGCTCATTGAGTTCATCATCTGTGTTCTTCTTTTAGTTCCATTTAGTAGTTCATAATTTCTCTGGAAAAATATTTATTTTTTGAATAGCTAATAGATTTCTAGTGAAGATTTTATAAACAATAGTAGATTCAAGTAGGAACAAAAATTTCATAAGGTTTAGGCTGATCTAGAACCTACTATTTAGCCAAAATTGGTCTGGAACTGACAGGCATGTGCCCACCATGCCTAACTTCATCATCATTTTAAAGGGCTTCACCCTGTATTGGTAGATTTATGTTCTGCTACTTTTGAGCCTTCAGGTACTGGACTTTATGTAATAAGCATAATTCAATCAGGAGGCTTTGGCTTCCTACTGCTAGAAAGGTGTGTTCAGCAGACTTGGATAAATAGCAAAACTGTGGGAAGTTTGAATGTGCGATCTCAGGAAGAGCTAAGGTACATAGCATGAAACAGGAAATAAAAGATGCAAACAATGTTATCAGAGGACCAGGAAGTGTGAGGGAAGGAAGATGGCTCACAGTTGACTGTGATGTCCAATTGTGTAGCAAAGATTCCACAGTAGGATTCTTCAAGTAGATAGGAAGAGAATGGGGGTGGGGCACAAGGGAAGAGCAGAATTGACCATGAAGAAACTTAAAAGATGAAACAGCAGGCACCAAATAGCCAACTATGTTTCTCACACTATAGCAGACACTGCTGGTCTGAAATACATGGATTCTAACAAACACTAGATTGTTCATAACTGGAAGGCAGTGGTCAGCAGCTGTGGAGAATGAAGAATTTCCAGATCCATCCTGGTCTAGGTGTAGACTTTGCATTGCCTTCACCCACCTTCTATTCCAGGACACAGGAAGGGCACACTTAAGACGAACAGCAGGAATAGTAGAGAAGCCAGCACTGCTTAGGGAAGTTCTCCAGTGCACCCCTCTGTGTTCTGGAGAGCTCCTTTCCTGCATGTTGCTCTTTCCCTACAATATCCAGGCTCACTAGCACTATGATCAGGTAGTATGCTCCCTAAACTCAAGCAGCTTTGCTTCTCTCACTGTCTTCTGAATTTTAGAGAGTCCTTATTTTCTGAGTTTTAGAGAGTCCTTAGTTTTCAGCTGTCATACTTTTGCCTGGAAGATGGATGTGTTTTCAGGTATGAGTTTGGGGGAATTCTGTGATGAAAGGATATGGAGTGGGGGGTAGGCACATGTGCCACTGAACATCAAATGGTTTTCTCAGCTCGTTGAGCACTTCCCACTGTGGGTATGACATAGAGGAACATCTGGAAAGTATCCAGTGGTATGTACACTATCTTCAGAAGTCCATCAGACTTTGGAGTTCTAGTGGCTGCTTCCTGAGTCAGTTTGCACAGCTCAGTGAACACAAGTGACTCATAAGATGGTTTCCAACATTGATATAACATTCTAAGGCTCTAGATTGCCTCTCCATATCTTAATTTTGAACAAAGAGCTATCAGGTAGGAACAAAGAAATCCCTAGCTTTTCCTTTTAGGCATGGGATAGGGAGCACAGTTAGTCCTACTGCTGGGGACCATGGAAGGCAGGGGTCTCCTGACTCCTTACTTGCTCTTTCTGTTCAGGTATCTACAAGAATAAACACTTTATGGCCAAAGGCATTGTCTTCACAATAACAGGAAACACATTCCACAGATAAAGAGAGGCAAGGAAAAGCTCACATTTTACTGAGGCTCACTGGAGGACGAAGCAGCGTTTCTCAGCATTGTATAGTAAATCACACAGTTCACAGCCTTTGAGCCATGAAACGCATACTGCTGCTTGCCATGATTGCGCACAACTGGCCATTGGTAATGTAATGTGGAAAACCTCATTTCCAAAATGAAAATCTGCCTTGCTCAATAAAATACGGCCCCGTGAGTGAGCATTGGCAAGGGAGCATTTATCAGCTTTTAATGCTCCCCTGGCAGGCCAGCACAACAGCCTGAAAAAATAAAGGACAAAGAAAGTCTGATTAAAAACCGGAAAGTCTGCTTGGAAGACATGGCAGATTTTCTTCAGAACATCTCTGATGACTCAAGGCTGTTTAATTCATCAGTTGATACTAAAGCTAAAGAAAATATTTTTAAGTAATTGTCTCATTTCCTTAGATAAAACACATGTTTTCTGACCTAGCCATGCATGTAGACCTCAGCTATTCTAGGCTGAGTGGGGCTGATTCACAGCATCTGACCATTGACTGCTTGAAACTCAGGATCTCTGGCTTTTTATAGATGCGAATAGGAACACAGCTACGTAAGGTTAATGACACAATCTTCTGGTGATTAATAATATAATTCTCTATCTATATTATTTCATCATGATTATTGTCTTATATAGAAAAATGCTGATGACTAAAACTGTTCTCTTTAATAGAAGTCTGCATTGCAGCATCTGTGTTTAGGGTATTTCATTTAATGGCTAAACTTAAATGTGTTACCTCCTTTAAACCACCTATCAAACAAGGAATATTTTATGGACAAATAAACCGAGAAACAAAGTGGCATATTCCCTTGTCCAGAGTCACCCTGTGTGGCTCACGGCACCCCATGTTGTTCCACAAGTTCTGAGGCAATAAAAACATGCTTTTCTCGTGGAAATTTAATATTTTGTGCAGTTATGGGAAATATGAAGCTATCCATGGCTACCTCGTTGATTAGTTTAAACTGTAGACAGGGTTACTAAAATGGTTTACTTTGAATATTATTATGTGGTGGAAAAAAAGAAGCTGACAGTTATGGATTTTTTTTAAAGTTCAAGACAAAGAACCAATGTTCTCTGGTCATCTTAGATGCTTGAATGAATCCTTATGACCATAGTTAAGAGAAAACCAACTTCTGGTTTCAGGTGCATCTGATTCCTAGACACTCTTCCATTCTCATGTTAATCCACAAACCAGTAGTAACCAGTTTAAAAAGAAAATTTTAATTCTGAGGTAGTCTTTGACTAGCAAGCAGCTCCACTTGGTTCTTTGTCAGGGCTCATGAAAAAGAGGCAAAAGGAATAGCAAAATCTCACCCAGTTGCCTACCAGAGATTAACATTGCTCTTCTGACTTTTATCTCTTTGCAGACATTGAGAACAAGGGTGACTTTTTTCTTCAGACCCCAAAACACGCTCGCTCATGTGTGCACATGCATGCAAAAGCACACACACACACACACACACACACACACACACACACACACACATACATACACACACAGAGGTATATACCATACATATAGACATGTGAATCCACACACACATAGATAACACACACACACACACACAGACACACACACACACACACACACACACACACTCACACACATATACACAGAGGCATACACCATACATATAGACATGTGAATTCACACACACATAGATAACACACACATACAGGCATACACCACACATACAGACATATGAATTCATATACATAGACATAGATATCACACACATAGGTATGTAGACACATACACACATAAACACACACACCACATAATAAAGCATGTACCACACACACAGACACATACATAGTCAGACATACCACACATATACACACATATACCACACCACATATATCTGACAGAGAAAAAATATATATACACCACAGAGATATATACACTAATTATTATCTTTCCCCAAGCTATATATACTACACACATAGAGACAAATCATCCACATCTGCCCACACACAGCATATACATATACCACACTACACATCAAGAAACACACCAGATATATACCATACATAACTACACTACACCATACCATACAACACACATACCCTATATACACACATACACACAGAAACACTACATATACCACAGAGGCAAATATATACTACATACATGCATATCACTAAAACATCACAAAGACCCCACTTTCTATTGTGGGCCTTTGTAAAATGCAGGAATCTAGACACGAAGAAGCTGTTATTTACAGAGACAAGGGCAGTCTCACTGTGATTTAACTCCAAGATTAGTACCATACACTGTAGTGATGAATTTTTTTCTCTGCCTCTGGGATACCAGGTATTCCCAGGAAGGAGAGAAGCACTCCCTGAGCTTCTGCTTTTGAGCCAGCAAAACTCTCCTCCATCTTTTGGGAAGCTTTGTATCCACACTAGAAACAAAGAACTTTGAGAAAACATTACACTAACAGTGTACAGCTTTACCCAGATCCCCTCTGCTGTGCAAATGCCACATTGACTCCTCAAACATTAAGGACAGGTCATTGAGTGTGAAGAGCAGCTTGAACCTGTGCAGGGCATCCTACCCTGAAGGGAAGACAGTGGTTGGCAATTATTCATTTACAATGCAAGTAAGTGTTTGGTGTGTCTACATGTTCATTGTAAGTGTTAAAAAAGGGGGGGGGGGTTTACAAGATTTTTGTCCTGCAATAAGAGAGGGAAAAGCCAAGTAAACAAACAAAAAATCTCAATACATAGTATACAGGCTTCACTGAATTGCTCAGCAGATTCTGGGTTTAGGAAAATCAGGGGGTTATAGGTAGGCATGTTGTGGCCAAAGATAGAGACCTAGGATGTGGTTGTGTAGTTTTGACAAGGAATAATGACCTGGCTAAGCAAATCAATTAGCCAATTCTATTTCAAGCTTTAATTTCTTCCTCTCTTCAACAGAAAATACACAGTTACTTCTCATGTTATTATGAGGACTATTTCAGGACATATAATGCACACTATATGAGGCCATTAGATTGTGGGGTATTTTTTCTTAGTAGTTTTGTAGTTGGTGTGTGTGTAAGTTATAATTTCTTCAAAGGAGTGAGTCTTCTACAGTTTCATTCACTATTCCATAACACCCCTAATCCTTAGCAGATGGCATTAGTGTTCCTGTGCTTAAATTCAATGCTGTTCTAAGTCCAGCAGAGTTGGCAATATCTGAAACCCCTTTCTTCCAAACAAAAGACAACTGTGTGATATTGAAGTCAATAAGAACGTGTGTAGGCCACTAATGGTGGAATGTGATTACTCTTATCCTCATATTTTGCACTGTGAATATTATAAATCCCCATAAGCTTTCCGGTCATTTTGAAAAGCTGTTACTTAAGGTTTGAGTGCCACTGAGTCTTCCTGGTTGGGTCTGCCCTGTATGAAGCAGTCCTTGTTGTTCATTTCTCAAATGGCCTCTCATGAACTTAGTGTTTCTTCTCCTGGAAGTTGGCTAAGTGGGCAGCTTTGATGCAATAGCTCTTCCACCATATCTACAGTCTCAAGGACTTGGTCCTGTCTGCCCACATTCCTGTTAAGAAGCAAAGACAAGCCTGGAACCCTAGACTGTGTATGTGTAAGCAGTTAGTCTGGGGCCTGGGACTCCATATTACTTTTCTTGTACTTTGGTAAAAGTAGCATCAACATCTCTGCGCCACTGAAAGTCATAAAGTTCACCTAATTTCCGATCTGTAAGGTGTCACTGTGGGGCTACAAGAAGCAGGCAGACTTCAGGCAGAAGCAGAGCTAAGCCAAATCCAAGGTATATCAAAGGACATAGACACAAAGACAGACAGACAAACAGACAAATGTGTGCATTGGTGGACACACACACACACACACACTCCTTCCTAGTTTCTTGGCAGTTTCAAAAGATTTCACACTAAAACAAGAAAAGATTAAATACAAAGAAAGCATCTTTCTGTTGAAAATGCTGCTGTTCTGGGGCTGGGGCACAGTTTGGTCAGTGAAGTACATGCTGTGTAAGTATAAGGGTATGAATTGACCGTCAAAGCCCACAGAAAGAGCTGTTGCAATGGCACACCCTTATTACCTCAACACACGGAAAGGAGACACAGAAGGAACTCTGTAGTTTACTCGTCAGCCTGTTTAACCTATCTGGTGAGTTCTAGGTTTATAAGACACTGTCTCAAACACAGGTGAGTCGCTCCTAAGGAATGGCACCTGAGGTTACCTTTGTCCTCTACATGTGTGCACACACAAGTGCCTACCTGTCTATACACATATGTACCATCCCTTCCCCCAATATAACATAGTTGTTTTACTCACCCATGAGTCTTTTTGCTACAGTAGGATGATTCCTAAATGACTGACCAGAGATAAACAATTATAGTCTGCATCTGCCTGTTCCACAGTCAATCATGACTTAAATTTTTCCTTTGCCTAAAATCTTGGTTTAAAAAACAAATGGGGGAAGTTTCTGGAAACTAAAGACTTGCAGATGGGAGTAATGGCCTTCATCAGTCATTTGCCCTATAAACTCTGACAGCTTCCTTTCACACGGTTTTCCATGTATTTCTCACTGATGTAGGTGGGCCTCTCTTGGTAATGAGAGTTTCATGTGCTGATGGAGTGGTTGTGAGTTCAGGTGTTGAGAAAACTCCTGCCCTTGGCATAAAACATCCTTTCAGGAGCTGACATGATCACTGAATCTGAGCTTAGAATGAATGTGGCCCAGAGACAAGACAAAAGAGAAGGATCAGGCTGCTTGGTGCCAACTGTCACAAATTGTATGCAGTTTCTGGAGGAAAGAACATCGTTCTATGTTTTATTTGTTTCTTAGCCCGAGACAGGGTTTGGCTAAGTAGCACTGCCTGTCTTCACACTTGAGGCTTCTTCCCCTAGAACCCTAGCATTATTGGCATGGGTCACCACCCTCAGCCCCATCATCTGAGGACAGATTAATGAGGCTGTGACTGCATTTCCCTGCTAGAAACCTTACTAATTCATTGCTATACTGATTCTGTCCCTAAGAGTCTTTTATAAAGGGGATGGTTAAGACTTTTGAAAGCACATTTTCTAAGAATGATTAAGACTCGTGATTAGAACTCATAGTGGCTGAGCTGAACAAAATTCAGGCCATGGCAGGGAAAGAGCATCCACTGGGACCTGCCTGGACGGAACATGCAATGGAGACAAGAAAGGAGGCTTATTCCAGAGATCGACAATTGTCTGCTTCACTCCAAAGAAAGGGCAAGGTGGCAACACAGCACTATGAGAACCACATGCCTCCTTCACAATCCAGACACAATCAACTGCAAATTATTTCCATGTTTCCAGAAAAATCCAGATCGCTACTTTCAAGCATTTGAGCCCAGGGCCACACAATGCAAAAAAATAAATATACCTGGCTGACAACTTGCTAAACCACAGGATACAAGCACAGATTTCATACAGGAGTATTGTGCTATTTGCCCTTTTCCTACCTCAGCTGGGAGTCTCTAATATACCTGAACAGTAGCTGGCATTCATCCATTGAACCTGTTCTGGTGTGTGTGTGTGTGTGTGTGTGTGTGTGTGTGTGTGTGTACTTGCATGTATGTGTGTGCACTTGCATGTGTGTGTGTGTAAGTTTGAGGTTAATATCATGTGTCTTCCTCAATCTCTTTTTCACCTTAGTTTTGAGACATTGTCTCAACCCTCCCCCAGGGACCTTCATTTTCTCTCCTCCCCATCATGGTGATTCTAGATACATGTTGTTACTCTGTCTTTTTCTATAGGTCCTGGGAATCAAACTTAGTTCCCCAGGCTTGTGTGGAAAGCAGTTTTCTGGCTGAGTGGTGGTTGGACACTTCAACCATATACTTAGCAATGATAAGAGGTCACCTGTCTGATGCAGGTAGCCAGGCAGCAATGGATGTAAACACTTAAGAAGTGGAGGAGGCACTTCTTGGCAGAGACACGGAGCCAACCGGAGCCAATGTGCTTTGGAATACTTCAAAGAGCTTCCCAGTTCCCACGGGACCTAGCAGGTTTTCTGATCAGGGGGAATTCAATTACATGGTAGTTATACTCTGAGATGCAAAGTTAGGGGATTATAGCACACCACTTCACATGGTCTTAATTAAAACGCTAGAAATTAAAAAGGAAATGGAATGATGATTCTTAATCTGTATGATTTGTGTTTCATAAAAGACCTTAATTGAGATGAATATAAAATGAGAAACACAAACACCCTAAATCTAGACATTTTGTAGGAAGTGACTTAGAAACCAGATTTTTATGTAAACTATTCTAGAAAGCATGAGTGTTTCCCTCTAAGAGAGCTACTGCATTGTGGAGTTGAGGAGTGCAGCTGAGTTTCCAGGTGGAAGCATGCATTAGTGTCTCATACTCCAGCCACAGAACATCCAGGCAGAAGTCTTGAAAAATGTTCTTCATGAATATTGCACTAAATGAGATTTGTCTACTTAATAGCCAGGTGATCTTAGAGAAAATGTACTAATAAATGCACAAAAAGTATTGTCTGCCTTCTTTTCTATGTCATATGCACATATGTATATGCATATTTTGCATGTGTACAAGTGTATGAGATTTTTAAAAAATAGGTTAGATAACTTCCAAATAAATAATTTCATTATGGTATGGATGCCTTGCAAATGAGTAACAATGCTATTATAAGTGTGTGCAATCATTGAAAACATGCTAAACTATAGAATAATATAATATTTATACTATGAAATATTGGTTGAGATTAGCAACACCTAGTCAGGATTAAAAAATATTTTAAAAATTAAGTTAACATATATGATGGTTAATATTGTCAACTTGACAATAGAATCACCTAGGAGACAAAGCTGAGGATATCTGTGAGGAGGTTTCTAGACTAGGCAGACTGAGGGAGTATGACCAGCCCTCACTGTGGATGGCACCACTCCAACAAATGGGTGATGGACTGTAGGAAATGAGACAGCTGAGCATCAGCACCATCTCTCTGCCTCCTAACCATGGATACGATGTGACAATCGTGTGCCTCATGCCCCTGTTGTCATTCTATCCCCACCATGATGAACTATACCCCAAACTGTAAACCGGAATAAGGCTTCTTCACTCTTTAAGCTTCATACACCAGGTTGTGTCAAAGGGATGTGAAAAGTGACTGATACACCACACAGAGTTATGAGCTCTGCTACAGATCTTTCATTAGAATGGAGTTTCCTGGAAATGTTTAAATAACCACCAAATTTAGCTCACCACATGCATACTTATTTTGTTAAAATTAGGAGCTTAAAAAGTTATCTTTTTTTCTTTTTCCTATAAGTTCCACATGCTTCTTAATATAGCAAAAGGATTCGCCACAATTTCACATTTTCTTTATGATTTCCCCACTTCTTTTCATTATCCTGAGTAGTTCCCAGTAGAAATTTGGTATTTAATTCCCAGAGACTTTCAAACTGAAGGTTCTGCTTAAGTTCTCTCTTCTGTAGCTAGGAGCAGCTGGGCCTGGTCTATCTCTAGTCTGAGGTGGGATTTACCTGCTTTCACAATATGTAAACACTTCAAGTCTAGAAGCCAGAGACAGCCAATGTCCTTGTTCAGGAAGCTGGTGAGCTCAGAAACGAACATGATTTTTGTTTAAGGAGAAACAGAGACTGGATATTGGTCAAACTTTAAAGTGGAAGCAGGCTGTAGAAGTAGGTAAGCCCCAGCCTCAAAGAAACTTCATTCAGGACCGGAGTCACATTAAAGGAAAATGTATGGGTTTTATCTCATCACCCATAGTCTGTATGTCCCTGAAAACTAGCTCAGAAGAATCAAAGAAAACAGACCCACCACAAGCAGAGTTTCAGCATGAACTCCTCAGATGAGCTTTGTGGTCAAAGCAGCCCTAACAATTACTTGATCTAAGGGGGGGGGGCACTTTCTTAATGGAAAAAATATTAGTTGCATGCTGCTTCACGCCATTATCAATAGTGTTTAAAATGAGTTCCAGCTATGCTCCAACACACTTATATTTTCATCTCAGGCAAGCTCAGAGCACTAGCCAATCAAGTACATTTATCTTTAATAGAATCATGGAATCTTAAATGCTTGAAAGGCCCAGAGAAGCTGTCTCATCCAATCACCTACCCCCTGAAGAACAGTATCAATAGCCCTCCCAGGCTTGCTAAAAGAATGAAAGGGCTTGTTTTTTTATCTTTGCTAGAGCCATAAAATGTAGTCAGAAATTTGAAGCATTAAAATTGTAAGGAAAAAATAAAACTTTGCTGGAACAAAGGCTTTGTTCTCCTGACACAAGGCAATTAGAAGAACGTTGTAAATGCATTTTTAACCCCTTGAGGCAGAGAGAAATGTTGAAAAAATTAAAGCACAAGACACATGCACAAGAGCACATGTGATTATTCTTAGTCATAATGTGTGAAATTAGTCTCAAATGCCTACTCTCATCAACTGCTGGAAATATAAAAGCATAATGCATTTTATTACTATTGGGATATACAAAGCATTTTAAAATTTAATGTACTTTTCTCTCTTTATTGGAACCTAGAGTTGAATGAGATGAGATGGTTGAGGGAGGAGAAAAAAAGGGGCAAAGAAAGGAAATAACCCATATATGCATTTATGTTTGTGTGTGCATAAATACAGGAACACGTATTTGGGTGCAGGTGTGTGTTTATGTATACTTACACATGCACATGGATTTTGTACACATATATGTTTGAGTGTGCTGGTACATGGAGGTTGAGTGTACTTGTGTACACTCAAACATTAGTCTCCTTTCAAGCCAAGCAACCCAAATGACTCTTTTGATGTTGACCAAAATTTTCATGATGTGGAGCTTTGAAGTGATGTATTAACCAAGAGATGTTGCATCTCTGTCTGTATCTAAGTCCCGGGTACCAGGTGCAGACCTCTTTCTCATCAGTGGAGAAGGTGTCTGTGGATATGCTAGAAGTTTCAAACTAGGGGTTCTTCTTAGTTTTAAAGAAAATATTTGGTTTTGCTCTGGGGTTTTCAAACTACAATATGAAAGTTATTTAAAGCTTAAGAATGGGTGTGCTACATTACACACAGCATAAATGTAGCTGTTGTTCCTAAATACTGACATTAACACACGCTGTAAAAGGTACAATTATTACCACTGGGACAGAAATCAACAAACCTCACCAAAGGAATTTCCTAAAACTGCTATCATAAAATCTGTGCACATTATGGATTTCATTAACATTTTACTCCCAGAGGATTCCCAATTGTATAATAACAGAAGTTCTTTAAATTTTCAGTACTGCAGACAGGAACAGTTTTTTTTTCCACCCAAAACAGATGTGAAACCATCAGCAATCCCTTCTCATTGGTCCACAGATTTGGTGCTGGCTGGTAACTAGGAACACTTAATAGGCTGTCACTTAGGTAACAGATATAAAGATGTAGTATTATTTCTCATGAAAAGATAAATTAATAAATAATAGACAGGTGTCGTAACCTCTGTTCCCCACTCTGGAATATGTTGGAAGTTAAAAGACAACAATAAACTTTTGATTGACATGCTTCAGGATATTTAAAATGTATCTGTGTGTAACATTTCACATGTGCAGGAGAGCTAATTTCATTCTCATTTTGCTAAGATCTTGTTATGACTGACAATTTCATCCTGTGTTTGTTTTCCCCAGACTCATTCTTATCTCTGAATTTTGAGTGTGATTGCATAGTGGTTTAGAAGAACAACTGTATTTATTTAGTTAAAAACACTTCATTAAAAAAAATCTAAAAATAGAGAAACAAGATAAACAACAAGGGAAATAGTGATGTGATTTTTTTTTTCCTGAAAAGGGTAAACAAATATATCTATATGTTTGGAAAACAAAAGAACCAGACTCCAGTTTAAAGAGTATCAAGCATCCAGTAACTTCACACACACATATGCACACACACACTCAAACCCCAGTAGCAAATCTCTTGCCATTCAGAAGCCCAATCTATATTATGATTTAATACTCGAGTACAGGATACTGTGATCAGCCTCTTGATGGTTATATTTTTAGTGTTGGGCATGAAAAAAGTGAATATCTACACAAATGGCATTTTTTTCATCAGAACTATGGTATGGGAAGGTATACCTCAGGAGCACTGCTCATCAGCCTGCAAGTCACAGAGAAGTCCCTATGCCTGTAACCTACCTACCCTACCCAGTGTCAGTTCTGCCCACACTAAGAAAGTTTTTTACATATCATCCAGTCCTGTGTCAAAGCTGTAGCTTCTGCAGTGATGATTCTTGTTAATAGACATCATCTTCCAATCAGTAAGCAAGCAGGGGCCATCTGGGACTCAATGAGCTATTGTTTCTCAGGACATGACTTTCAGATGGATACACACTCTACTTAGCTTACTAAGTGCTGAGTAGTAACAAGGGTGTCAACATTTCTGATTTGCTGCATGGTCTTGCAAATCTCTGGACTTTTGGGCCTGGGCGAACAAAAGAAAATGATGCTAAAGGCAACTTTTGGTCCTACACTTTGAGTTAAGGTGTGAGGTGTCCTAGGAAGGAGAAACAATCTCTTCTAGGATGTAATTGGGAATAGTGAATGTGGGTTCAAATAAAGATGCTGTCATTACAATAATGAGAAGGCAGAACTGCTCATTCCCTTTCAGTGCAGCTCTAAATGAACAACAACGGGGCCTTTCAACATTATTTGCAAACATTATTCATGCTCTCTAGGGAACATTGACATGAAATACCCATTAGCAAAATCATTTGTCTGATTTCTAAAACAGAATTAAGCGGTCAACTTAACCAAAATTATTTAAGCCATCTTGGTAACTTCTACGGGACAAAACAGTCAGTTAAAATATTGAAACAATTATGTTACACGATTTTCTGTTTACCCACAATCATATCCATCCCTGAATTCCCTGAAACTCTGAATTTAATGCATCACTATTTATGACCTTCAAATGACCTATAATATTAAAGATCAAAGATTGAGAGGCAATTTTAGGAAATGTGGCTCAGGGGACAGGAGATTCTACAACAATGAACTCCTGGGTTTTCCCATGAACACAGCCTAAGTATTAGACCTGTACAAAACATGGGTCTGTATGGGAAAGCAGAAATTGGTGTAGGCTCATAGTAAAAGAATTTGTCAGGACGCACCTGGTAAATATTTTAAAGAAAATTTTATATACCTTCCAGGTAAACATTTCAAGTACTAATATTAATTGTAATACACACACACAGAGAGAGAGAGAGAAAGAGAGAGAGAGAGAGAGAGAGAGAGAGAGAGAGAGAGAGAGAGAGAGAGAGAACTGAACACCTGTACTTTCCTAATTTGGCTAAGACTATATTTTACAGGCATCATTCTATGTTTGGGAAACCTAGTGAGCTATTTCTGTCAGTTCTCTAGTTACAGATTTACAAAGTATCATTTTATTGTAATTTCAGCAATTTGCTAATGATCTGAATGAGTTAATGCACCCCCTAGAGTGTCTGGTTTATAAACACAGAATGTTTACAGTCAGAATAACCCTGCTGTATACACATTCTGGATTAGTCAATTTGGCAGATGGAAGAGATCATGAAGAAAGCATTACAGATTGCAAACCCAAAAGATGCTGGCAATTTCCCGAAAACTCGAAAATTATTCCAAAGGAGGTGCCTGTTCCATACCTGAGAACAAGGGATCAGTCCAGAAAGTACAAAGGGAAAGAAAACACTGTCTAAAATGTCTTAACACAAATAACTGTCTACATCTTTATGATAAATCATGTCAGTTTCTATCGTTTCAATTTGGGGATACCCTGAAGGTTGTAAGCAAGGGCTTTCAGTCAAACACTTCAAACTTAATAAGCAAGTACTTATTCTCTACCTAAAAGATGATTAAAACAGATAGTAGTGTTGATTGCCGGGTGAAACCTTTATTTCATTTGGTCCTTGAAAGAAGTCTAAGTCCAATTGATTTTGTATTTTGTCTTCTCTTAAAGACAATTCAATGCTGTGTGTATATGGTGTGTGTGTGTGTGTGTGTGTGTGTGTGTGTGTGTGTGTGTGTGTGTGTAGAGGTCAGAGATGAAGAATGGGTCTGTCTACCTTGTTTTTTTGAGACAGGATCTCTCACTTGCCCGGAGTTCTCCAAATAGGCCAGCCTGAGAGAACAGCTAACTCCAGGGATCCTCCTGTTTTCTCCTTACCAGTGCTGGGATTATAGTCAACTTCTATTATAGAAGGCTTTTCTTACATAGGTTCAGGGTGGAACTTGGGACCTAACTCTTGCACAGCTATCTGCCCAGTCCTTGTCCCATGCTTCAAGTTCTCTCAGATTCCAATAATAGCAAGTTATAACTGACTACTGTTTTCCTAGAGGTCCATTCAGGTGTGAATTATCTACACCAGCTCTAACTTACCAAACAAACAGAATGTGGCTTTGAAGCCAACTGCTTTCTGCTCCTTCGAAGTACTCAGAGCCATAGATAAGCTGTTTCAATTTTTTTTTCCACAGAAGACAATGCCCTCCCATCTGGAGAAGAATGAAGTTTCAGCCTGAGTTGGTTTATCAAATAACTCTATTTTTAAAGTCACTGGGGGGTGGTGGTAATCAATTATTCCCTGGTGCCATTTTTATTTATCTGGGATCAACAGAGTTCATCTCCCACCCAGCCTTGTGTCTCTTGCTGTAACGTTTATTTTTATTTTTTTTTTTTATCTCCTGGCATTTTAATCAGGGAAAGTCACAGTTGTTTTGAGGAAAATGCTCCCAAGAGCTTTAATTAAAGCTGGGAGGATAAATCTGTTTACAGTGTGGTGAACACCATCATTAATAAAACATTGAAATAATTAACAAATTAAATTCTGCCTTGTGTGTGAATGGCTACAGTTGGGTTCTATGAAACCATGTTTCTTGAACACATACAACATGATATGGACTTTGTGCAGAAGAAAAGAAAGCAAGCCTTTGTTTCTTTGAGATTCTCAGTGCTGTGGCTGGTGGTACATTAGTGACTGAAGGCCACGTCACTGCTTTGTAGGGAAAGGACCTCATTTCCATGAGGCTCTGTTGATGTATACAAAAATAAGGATTTTTGTTTTTTCCCATGGAGACAATGAAAGAAAGATTATGTTCAATAAGATAAGCACCCTAGGATTGTAAACTGATACAACCACTCTGGAAATCAGTCTGGTGTTTCCTCAGAAAAAATGGACATAGTACTACCTGAAGACCCAGTTATTCCACTTCCGGGCATTTACCCCAGAGACGCTCCAACATACAACAAAGAAACATGCACCACAATGTTCATTGCAGCTCTATTTATAATAGCCAGAAGCTGGAAAGAACCCAGATGTCCTTCAGTAGATGAATGAATACAAAATTGTGGTACATTTACACAATGGAGTACTACTCAGCTATAAGAAACAATGGCTTAATGAAATTCTTAAGAAAATGGACACATCTAGAGAATATCATCCTGAATGAGATAACCCAGTCACAAAAGAACGGACATAATATGCAGTCACTGATAATGGGATACTAGTCCAGAGAAAGCTCTGAACACCCCAGAAACAATTCACAGACTGTATGAAGTTCAAGAGAAAAAAAAGAATATATTTTAATTAAAATAGAACTGTATCACATCCCCCTTTCCTTCCTACAGCCCCTCTCAGTTTCTCTCCTATCCCCTCAAATTAATAAACTCTTGTCCTACATTATTGTTACATATATACATATGTGTATGTATTTGTACCCACAAATACTTAATTACAACCTTACAAAAATGTATTTGTATACTTTTATGCAAAAATGCTTAAAAATTTGTACATTTATCTTTGTTTTTTAAAATAAAGTTTGAAAACAAAAGAAAAAAAAAAGAAAACCATTTTTATTAATTAAATTTGTTCTTTGACAATTCAAAAAAAAAAAAAAAGATAAGCACCCTGGAATACAGACCACAGGATGGAGTATTATGGGGAAAATGTGAGCAAATCTTAGAATGTGCTCAACTGTGTTCACTGACAAGAGGTTTCTGTGAAGTGGCCTTGAGCAGGGTGTGGCCATCGGAGAACCTTCCAGTCAGGACTTCCCTTTATGTTCAGTCCTACCAGGCGGTTCCTTGTCTTGTTTTGAAGCTGCCTGCAGACAACGGTTCTCAAAGGAAGCACCAGTGTGGACAATCATACCCATGGCTAACGATGTATTGTTTTTTTTTTTTTTTTTTCAATGTTACTTGGTAATTTCCTAGAGAAAACAATGGGAACTGAAGGCTGTTCCTGTCTTTATGGAAAGCCAGTTTCCAATGTTGCTTTATTAACTTAACACATGCAAGTATTTGTTCTAGTTGTTGCTACAGCAACGTGTTTTGTGGGGGCATATTTCATGCAAAATGGGATAAAGCTGAAAATCAAGACAAATGTCATCTGCATAATCATGTGCATAAAAATAGAAGTGTACGTGTGCACCACCATACGTGCTATGCTGCGTGATTAGCATCGCCTGCCTCGGCCCTTCATCTGAATTATGCTGTACTTGTTGGTTAATTTATAAAACATCTATCTGATGAAAACAACCTGCCAACCACTTCCAAGAAGCTTCAGAAAAGCTGGAAGCACATAAAATTATTCATAATTAGGTGATGGGTGGATGATAACTGCTCCTGCTGTGAACACAGACATAAGTGTGTAAGTGAGCTCCGAGGACCAAGGGGAAAGGAGGACCATTTTAAGTCAATATGAATGAGAAGCTCAGTTTTCTTGATAGTCACCTTTCATAGTCACTGAGGGTAAAGTCCCTACACATGGCCAACAAAAGCATCTTCTTTGAGAGGGAAGGAGGGGAGGATGGAGTCTGGTGCTTATGAGAGTGACCTGGGGTATGAAGCAGAATGAATGACAAACTCACTTTACACTGGGTGATTGATGTTAAGAAGCAGATGGCTCTGGGAGCCCAGCATACTTTGCTTCCAAGTCCAAGGTTCCACCTATGGTCCTGACTACTTGCTGACTTTCCTCAGCCTCTGCTTTTAAAATGAAGGAGTTTCTGTTTTATCCAGAGTTAGGGGATTGGATCAAATCTGTGCCCTGTTAGAACTGGGGATGTAGCTAATTAAAATGGTGCTTGCCTAGCATTTAGGAAGCCTTGAGTTATATTTTCAGCACCACTTAAAGCCAGTTATTTTGATCCATATATGTAATTTCAGCACTGAGGATGGGGAGACAAGGGGTTCAGAAGTTCAAGGTCATCCTCAGGTATATAGGGAGTTGAAGAGCATCTTGGTCTATGTGAGAATCTACCTCAAAAAGAAAAGTGTCCAAAAGCTATTAAATGGCCAGGACACCTCAGAGGCAGAGAATGGGAAGGAGCTTATGAGATATGCCACCCTCATTAGAGCATTCACTGAATATAGTTTGCCCTTGTCCATATGCAGAGGTAGGTTAAATATGGCTGGGTGACAAAGCATTGACAATGGGGCATGAACTGCTTGTACAGAAATTTCAACAGCTTGGGTACTTGTCCTGAGTGCCCTTCCTCTTCTGCCTTCCTGATAGATATTTCAGATAATATCTACCCCTTGCTCAGCCTGGTATATAAAGGCCTGACCCCCTGCCTCCATGCAGTCCAGTGGTAGAGGAATGTAAAGAGAAATAAACCTGGGGGTGGTGATTACCATGCTTCTCCTAAACATACTATCCCATGAGAAAAAGATTTTGATTGCATTCTTCTGCAGCTAACTCAGATTGCACCTAGTGAAAATGCTATAAGATCCCATCCCATTGACAAGTGCTTTGGAAATGCCCATTTTGTCTCTGTATGTCTGCCAATGAAGAACTGATTCATGCAGAAGAATTGCAACTATGGCAGTTTCAGAACCCTTGCAGGACCACAGGGTCCCCATTATTGAGTAAAGTCTGTGTTGCCCAAAATAGAAGTGCATTAACATGCAGACATGCTTAGCACTGCAAAAATGCAAGCTTCTCCCAGAGCTGTGTCTGTCACTCACAAGGAGCTGCTTTGGGTTTAGAGACATTGAAAGACAAGCTACCATGAGCAAATTAACTTCACCTCTGCCTTCATCTAGAGCAGGCTTCAGCAATCCCAAATGAGACCTCATCTCTTCCCATCCTCTCCACATGGCTCAGTGTTATCATTCAGAGGTTAGCATGAGTTCAGTCTCTTGTAATGGGCTCTTTCACTTTAACTATATGTTAAACTAATATTGACCTTTGCAAAGCAAAACAGAGTCCTGTATTTGTGCTCAAATAACTGAAACTTCAACTGGCATGAAGAGAGAAGATAAACCATCTCAGCTTTCTTCTTACATAGAGACTTTCTCTGGGAGTTAGTCACTTTTATATATCAGGCAATAAATGAAAGACAGGCTCTGCCTAGTCTTAGGCCAATTGATTGCCATATGAGCAGAATCTTCACATCCACAGGCTTCATTAAATAATGGTGCAGACTTCATGAAGCCAAGCACAGGGCCTTGGGAATTGCTGTGAAGGATTTTCTAGATTAAATTTATTGAGGTGAGAAGACATATTCTAAAAGTAGACAGCATGGTCTGAGGTCCTAAACTGCATTAAAAAAGAAAAAGTGAGCTGAGTACCAGCATTAATCTTTCTCTGCTTCCTGATACAATGTGACTAGCTGCCTCTTGCACAAGCTGCCACATCTTCTCTTCCATGACATATCACCTGAGTCAAAATAAACCCTTTCTCCCTTTAGTTGCTTTTGTAGGATATTTTGTTGCAACAAGGAGACAAACAATCAATAGAGGTGGAGACATCCGTAGCTACGATTGCACAAGGGTGGGTATTCAGAATGATACCAGGGATGACTCCTGGAAAATGGTGAGAATAGAAGATTTCAGGAATAAGAACCATTGTCTGTTTGTGGCTATAGTAAGGAAGGATCTAGGAGTCTAGTAAAAGCAGTGGCAACAGAATCATTAATGAAAATGTGCATATGTGGATTTCATACTAGTCCATAAATACAAGTTATCAGATGCCCCCAACTAGCTATACAGAGTCATGTGTATTTTGCATCTAATTCCAATAGAAGTAGGGTATCTATTCAAACTCCGGAAAAAGCAGTAAACAGGACTTGAGAAGAAAAGAATGTTTTCTGTGGGCCACCTGAGCCAGATCTGCTTCTTTTTATGTGGAGTGTGAACATTTTGCATAGGCTGAATTTAGGACCCTTTCCCCTACTCCCATGTGATTATTTGGCAAGCACCCATTTTTATTGGGCAGCCTTTCCAGGTGCCTCATATGTCTCAGTTGGCTCAGCCCTGTGCCACCTACCTGGATCCATTCCTTGTAGGAATCCTCTCCGGGAGTCCACCCATTTTCGGGGTAGTTCAGGCGGGAGCGCTCTACTGACCAGTTGGTACCATACTGTGAAGATGCAGTGATCTGGTCAGAATGGATCTCTCCAGATTCCATGCCCAGAGCCTCCATACACTTGAAATCTGCAGACAAAATATGGAAGGCTGAAAACACATCTTAAATTCAATGTGGGAAACTAAAGTTTACTTTTGGCCTGGGGAGATGGTTAAGGAAATGTAAGTATCTGCATTTCATCCTCTCAGCACCAAAGTAAAAGGCAGCTGGCCCTGTAATCTCAGCACTGGGAGCCAGATCCCTGGGGCTTGCTGGCTAACCATTCTAACCAGTCCATATGGTCCAGATTCACCAAGAGATTCTGTCTCAAAACACAAGATAGACAGTGATTGAGAAAGAAATACAGCTTTATGTAAACCTCAGCCCCATTCCCCCCCCCCCCCCACATATAGAGAGGGAGAGAGAGAGGGAGAGAGAGAGGGAGAGAGAGGGGGGAGGAGAGAGAGAGAGAGAGAGAGAGAGAGAGGGAGGAAGGGAAGGAGGGAGGGAGGGAGGGAGGGAGGGAGGGAGAGAGAGAGAGAGAGAGAGAGAGAGAGAGAGAGAGAGAGAGAGAGAGAGAGCTTGCAGGGTTCATTAACTAAGTCTGACAAAAAATGGCAACGTGGGATTACTGGAACATGGCATCTGTAATTACGTTTTCCTGAATTGGGATATTTAAAAACAAGATTATGAATGTCAGCACAGTTATTATTAACTTTCCCACGTGGGCTATATTGAAGTGGAGGGATGTGGTATGACAGATAGAATGCTGTACAGTGTGGTCTCCCTACATAAGCCTCATGCTAACACTTTGTAATCTGATGAGGTGGGGCATACCACCTGTAATTTCTGCACACTGGGAATGGAGACAGAAGGACCAGGAGTCTATGAGGGTGACCCTAGCTGAGACTCCCAGTAGCAGGAGATATGGAGACTGATGTGGCCACTTCCTGTAGCCAGGTAAGACTTCCATTAGAGGGAGAGGAATATTAACTCACCCACCGAAACTTTAACCCAAAATTTGTCCTGCCTACAAGATGTATAGGGATAAAGATGGAGCAGAGATTAAAGAATGACCAACCAATAAATGGCCCAACTTAGGACCTATTCCATGGGAGACAGCCAACCCCTAACACTATAAATGATACTCTGTTATGCTTGCAAAGAGAAACCTAGCATAACAGTCTTCCGAGAGACTTATATTCAGCAGCAGAGAGAAACAGATGCATACAACAACAGCCAAACATCAGGAAGAACTCTGGGAGTCTTGTCGGGATGAGATTGAGGGAACTGGAGGGGTTAAAGATACAAAAAGAAGATCTACAGAGTCAACTAACATGGGAGCATGGGAGCTCACAGAGACTGAACCACCAACCAAAGAACATGCATGGGCTGGACCTAGGCCCCTACACATTTGTAGCAGATGTGCAGCTTAGTCTTCACGTGGGTCTCATAACAATTGGGCAGGGAGGCTATCTCTGACTCTTTTGCCTGCCATTGGCTCCCCTTCCCCTAGCTAGACTGCCTGGAGGGTTAACACCCAAGGGGGGAGGGGACTTCCATTTCTGTGAGGGGAAGGGAAGGGAGTAATGAGGGAGGAATTTGTGAGGGTGGGCCTGGGAGGAGGACAGGGGTCTGAGATTGGGTTCTAAAGTGAACAAATAAATTAATAAAAAGAAACATAAAATAATAATGACCAAAAATGTAAAAATAAAGAATCCTGCTTTTACACATTCTACTCTTACTTTAGAAGAAAACAGTAGTGAGTCCCCTGGGGTCTCTGGTAGTCAACTGCCCTTGTGTGTGACTGCTCTGTATGCCAACCACCACTGGCTGGTTCTGCCAGAAACCATCCTGTGGCTCCTGACACCTGTGCCTTTGAGGTGTCAGAGAGGCCTCCAGGTTATCCCTCATTGTTTCCATACAGTGCAGTCATTTTCCACTTCCCTAACTGCAGAGGCATACACATAATTTTATGGAGGAAATACACTGAATGATTTTTTTTCCAATTCACACACACACACACACACACACACACACACACACACACACACACACACACACACAATTTTTTCTTTTAGAGAGAGAGAAAAAAAATCAAACACTGGGCACCACACAGCACATTTCTTTAGTGTTTTGAGTGGCCTCAGGTGTGTGGAAAATAATGGGCAGTGTTTACAACAGGGCTTTGTGGAATGAACAAATACTGACCTTCGGAGATATTGCTCTGCAGAACACTGTAGTTGGCTGAGAAACCTTCCTTTGCTATTGCACTGTCGGTGTAGAAGACCATGGATAGAATGCCCGAAGAGGAGCGGATCCGGCCGGGAGTTTTCTGCCCACAGTGACGCCCAATGTGAGGGCCAACTAGAAAAGTGGAAGCACAGAGAATGTCAGGTTTCCTCTACAGCAGATGCAAAAGTAACCACTCAGAAGGACAAATCTCCACAGAACACAGGGATTGCTGTCACCTGTGTCCCTTGGTTAACTGGAGGCTAGTGAATACACTGGATGAATCTGTACAGAGGATCTGGGAAGATGCTCAGAGGGGCATTCGTAAGACAATTGTATTCTCCAGTCTGCATTAATGTTCTCAGGAATGGAACAGGCTGCAGAGATACCAGTGTTACAAAGACCAGAGTTTAAATCCCCAGAATCTACATACAGAGCAAGCATAGGAGCTCATGGTAATCCCAGAGCACAGTAGGTAGAGGAAGAGTTCCCCAAAACAAGTTGGTGAGTGAACTCTGTATTCCATAACAGATTCTCCCTCAGAAAATAAAGTGGTGAGCAATATCGTAAGACACCCAAATGGAAGCTTCTGGCATCCACATGACCTGCACATACATGTGCCTGTACACACATGTGCTCTCACATCACATATATGAGTTTATACATTATACTTATACAACACACTGTATGTATGTGTGTGTATGTGCATACACACACACATAAAACCAAAGTAAATCAAAAGCAAAACATGACTCCTGAGGAATTATAACTGAGATTGTCCTCTGGCCTCCACACAAGTATGGTATCATGTGCACACACAAGTAAGATAACAGGTGCACACACATAGAGCTTGTTTCAGTTGAAAAGAATGCAATTCAAGCCATCTGGTGGTGCTCACCTTCAGACTAAACTGAAAAGTAACCAGAAAAGATTCCAGTTAGGCAAGGTCCAGGTATCTCACTTTTTCTTTACCCAGAGGAGAGCCTGAAGACACTTATTGTCCCAAGAAGCATCCAGGGCCACACAAGCCTAATTTCCTTCTTCTTTCCACTATGTAGCCTTGGATTCTAAACCACTCATATTACACTTTTACACAGAATACTCATCAGGGCTGTGTGCAACAACTAAGACAATTCTAACTATTCAAGACTTAGAGACTGTAAACAGGATGTTTTATATTTGATAATAAGTCACACTGAAAATGAATGGAAAATGTGTTTTTATGATTTCTGACTGTTTTTTAACTCTTCTAAGCCCAAGAATGGGAATTGTACTACATTGTGTTTAATGGCCAAGAAATGGCCCACAGTAACTATTTTTACCCAGCAGGAGATATGTTTGCCTTAGGGCATGAATTCCCCACCCCCTTCCCCAAACACTGACTAATTTGTGTTAAAGTCAAATTGTGATTTGGCTTTGTGTAGTTGGGCCTTTACTGAAATGTTTTATCTCAGTCTTGGCAATGAGTCACTTACTGCAGAAGCCCCCAGCAGCTGAGGGACCTCTCCACTGATCTGTTCAGATCAGCAAAACAAAAAAAGTAGCTATCTTCTCTCTAGTATTTTTTTTTTAAATCTCACATATGGTAAAAACATACCAGATGGCTTGAATTTTAAAGGACAGTCTGGTGTAGATCATTTTCCCTTCTCAGAAAACCATTGTTCTATGGACTTGGGCTACTAATCACTGCTCCATTTAAGGATCCCAGGAGCTGGACTTTTTCCTGTTCCCTAGGGTGTATAGGAGTAGGTCTTCAAAAGGGCCATGGGTTTTCAAGGGCCATGCACACAACCTGTGCAGAAGACAGCAGATGAGAATAAAATGACTTACTTGTAAGTATCATTTCAAAAGTGAACCCCCTAAGAGCTGGTCTTCCCAAAGACCCAAGAACCACTGACTTTGTAGAAGAAGCCAATCTGAAAACTTTGGTTTTTATAGTATGTAGACCCTTGACTGACAGATTTTCATTTTGGCCAATCCTCTTAAACAAAACAAAACCTAACTAAGGTGTTGCATATATTTCAATTTCTTTTTGTTGTTGTCTTAGAGAAAAGGTTTAATGTATGTTCTAGAATGATCTCAAACTTACCACATGGCTGACAATGACCTTGATTTTATCATCTGTTTTCACCATTAGAATCACAGGAGTGTTCTACTATGCCTGGTTATGTGCAGTGGGGATCAAACCCAGGGCTTAATTAGATAAGGCAAACAAATCTACCAATTGAGCTCAATGGCCAGCTTTGACACAATACTCATTTTATGTACATGAATCAAGGGCTTTTTATATGCTAGGTAAGCACTCTACCCACAAATCCTCAGCCCTCAGCCCACTATGCATTACTTTGACTATGTGATCACTTGTGTCTTAGTCAGGGTTTCTACTCCTGTACAAAACATTCTGTTCAAGAAGCAAGTTAGGGAGGAAAGGGTTTATTCAGCTTACATTTCCACATTGCTGTTCATCACCAAAGAAAGTCAGGACTGGAACTCAAGCAGGTCAGGAAGCAGGAGCTGATGCAGAGGTTATGGAGGGATGTCACTTACTGGCTTGCTTCCCCTGGCTTGCTCAACTTGCTTTCCTATAGAACCCAGGTCTACCAGCCCAGGGATAGCACCACCCACATTGGGCTGGGCCCTACTCCCTTAATCACTAGTTGAGAAAATGCCTACAGTTGGATCTCATGGAGACATTTCCTCAACTGAGGCTCCTCCTTTCTCTGTGATAACTCCAGCTTGTGTGAAGTTGACACAGAACCAGCCAGTACAACTTTATATGTTCAAAATCATCTGAGTGAATTCAGAGGCTGTTCTTTCTGCTATTAACCCTCACTCTAGAAGCTCTATGTGTAATGTGGTTTGCCATGAAGAAAACACAAGGGTATCCCAGGAGGGAGGATGATAATGGTCCTTTAAAGAGCACCACACTGCTCAATAGCCTTGAATGTTGCAAAGAGAATTTTGTTACAGTTTCCTCAGAAAATGGAACTCTTAGGATTTCACTTCTTTTCAGCTTAATCTTGGCCTGTATTTCTTCTGCAAGTGCTAGCTCTCTGCCAGGCTTTCTTCATCCTGGATGTGAGGCCCTGCCATTAATTCAACAATTCTTTTCTTGGCCATGAAGCTCTAGGTTGTCCACAATGTATGCACAAAAACGTCTTGCTGGAGCCAAGAACTCAGTTCTTCCTTTGCCTGGGTAAAAATCCCATTTTGGTCTGCAGTTATAAATGGGAGGCTTAGTGTCCATTCATCCTCTCCTCATGGTTCCCACTCATTTAAATTCCATTAGTGTGGTTTCATAATCTTTTCCTTTAGTCTGTGGGCAAACTTTTGCAGTCCTAATCCTTGGGGTTGTTCCTTGATCACCACAGCCCCTGACCTTCCCGATCAACACTGGGAGGAAAGCACTGGCAGCCATCCTCCCCCTTCCCTATCACCCCATTCCTTTGGGGGAGGGTTGCAGGGAGAGTCTCTTTGAAAGAGAAAACAGAAGAGAACTTGTCTAATGCAGACTCATAATTTAGAGAGTCTCCATGACTCACTGGTTTATAATGTTGGAGGCATGCTGGGTAAATCTGCCTTCTGTCTTTTAGAACATTGCCCCCAGACAGATCCCTATATGTCTCCTTAGGAGCCCTCAAGATATGAGAGTGTAAGACTTTGGCAACAATAATACAAAGAGGTATTGAATTTTTGTGAGCAACAGGGGGACCTCAGCTTCGCAAGTTAATGCAATATTGATCTGAGCCAGGAGGACAAGGCACTCTCATGCGCAACATATGTGGTCATTTGTGTTTTAGTTGAACAGGGCTACTGTTTTCTTCTTTTTGTAATTGTGGACCCAAAGGCCAAAGAGATCACTAAACCCAGAAGTATAATGCAAAAGTAAATTACTGGGGACTTTAGTGAGGGGGATATACAAACTCTGAAAAGCAGGACCCTAGTTCTATCAGGTTTGATGTGAAGGTGAAAGAATGTCTGTTTTGCTTAGATGACAGCATCCCACTCCATTATTCTTTCCAATAATCACAGCCCTACCTCAGAATGAAAATAATATGGTCTTCTGTCTTTGTATATGAAGAAAAGCAACAACAAAACACAAAAAGTCTTGGTTTCTTTGTTTGTTTGTTTCCTTCAGTTTTGTTGTTATTATTTGTTTTTATTTGAGACAGCCTGGTACTTGTTGTATTGCCTAGGTTAACCTTGAACTCAGTAATCTTATTTAAGCCTTCCAAATTCAGGGATTACATATATATGACCATGCCCATCTAAAGAGTGAGAAAACTTTAATACATAAGAAAGGAATAATTTCATAGGCACTAGACAGGCCACCTAACTTTTCATAATTTAGTAAGCATGTCAGTAGAGGATCTCTAGAGTTTGCACATTTATTTCTGTTCATGTGGTCTTACTAGGCTACTTTAAATAAAAAGTAAAGGAAAAACAGCAGCACTCATCTAGCTCTTAAGAAACTCATTATTGATTCTGCTGATCATTTCTACAATATCTGTGACAACTAAGTTCTGGTCTTTCTTCCCAGCTCAAGCAAAGAAGGCACAACAGTGGTGTGAGCTCATCATTCCCTGATTTCATTGTCCAGTCCACACAGACATGTAGTATCCTTTGCAGAGGCAAGTTTGGCTCTCTGTATCAGTCCAGACAGAACTGGTGGATCCACCAAGCTTCCAGCGAGTGAGAAATAGAGACATGTGATTCAAAACCTGCATGCCTTGAATTCAGAGTTTTAGAGTAGACTGCTTTTCTTCAAAGTCAATTTGAGTCAATGGATAGCTTTCAATTACTTAGTCATTTAATTTGATATTTATAATCAGACAGACCATAGGTCATGCAATGGCTAAAAGCCTTCTACACCCTTTGGATATTGTTTCCGGAAAAGATATCAGAGACTAATGATGTATTGGGAGTTAGGAGTATTGAACTACAATGACAAAAATGTTTCTAGTACTACTAACAAAAAAATCTAAGAGGGTCAGTTCCCATTTTCCCTAGAAGAAAGAAAGCTAGAAGTGTGCTGGTGTTGACTGGATAAGTCCAAGTAACTATGAGAAAAACATCAAAGTTTTTGTGTCACAAATGTAGCTCAGATAATTTAGGCTTTGTCTAGTGTTCATGAAGCCCTGGGTTCAATCCCCAGCATAGCATAAACCAGGTGTGACAATGCATGCCTGGAATTCTGGTACTGGGAAGGTGGGAGTTCTAAGACATTCTCAGCTACATAGTAAGTTTGAGACCAGCCTATACAACATGAGACCCTGTCTCCAAAACAAACAAAATGATGACGTCTTCCTATCCCAGAGATAGTCTTCTCTGGAAATGAGTCAACTCTGGCTCAGTTCAAACCATGGGTGCATAAGGCTGGCAACTCACATTATTCTTCATTTCAACACAGTGATTTTTGTAGAACCAGAAAATTACTGCTTTAAGAAACCCTTGACACTAATAACAATGTGCCTCTTTCTAAAAGTATTCTAAATAAGTTGGTTGATGGGACCTCCTCCTCAGATGTCTTTTTAATTGAAAGTTCTAGAAAAAAAGGCTGCAAATTTGGGTCCTGAACAAATAAACCTATTATTATGCATTCTAACTATTGTTATCACATTATTATAATGCTGTTTTCCTAATTATCAGATTGAGTGCTTGGAAATCAGTCAGTGCTATGTTTGGGGAAAATCTCATTATCTAATGAAGGAAGAATTTCTTTAAGATCATTATAATCTTCTTCATGAGGCAAAAAAAAAAAAAAAAAAAAAAAAAAAAGAAAGAAAGAACAGGTCAAACCAATAACTTGCTCATTTATTAAGTGGTAGTATAATGCTTCTTTAACATTAAATTTTTCTCTGCTGTTTAGTGATCAAGTGATTGGAATGTAAATGTTTTTTTAAAACTATAAGCAGCTGCCTTCGTATTTTACCTGATATTCACTTAGAATGTATACAGTTTAAGAATACCATGCTACCATCTTAATAGTAGCTATACATCTTAAACTACTGGCTATTGAGCTCTTTGAGCTGTCCTTTCCAATATATGCAGTGTGTTCTCAAGGGAAATCATAATAGGAAATTGGGCTAAGCACAATTTCAGCAACACAGCTGCCACAAGTTCTTTCATACTCTTCTCTTTGTTTGGAATTTTAACGTTGATTTTTTGCATTCACTTTCTAACTTTCCTGAAAGTTTCCTAAATGTCCACATAGATACTTCCCAACCCCCTTCAAACCCATGCTCAAAATTGTCTCCTCTTACTCTGGTCTGGTTTGACCACCCTATTCAGAAGTTCAACTACATCTTCTCTTCCTGATATGTCATCCCTCAATTCTGCTCTCTGTCTCTGTCTCTCTGTCTCTCTGTCTCTCTGTCTCTCTCTGTCTCTCTGCCTCTCTCTCTCTCTCTCTCCCTCTCTCTCTCTCTCTCCCTCTCTCTCTATCTATCTCTCTCTCTCATTTCTCGGATGAGTTATTGGATGTAAGTGATGTTTTAATGAACAAAAATAAAGAAGTCAGAAATCACACAGAACCATGAATAATGCAGACTCCACTGCCTGTGTATACAGTGAAGGAGTTGGGAGCCATAATTGGGAAAGCCTTTCTAATCACAGAAATTCCATCTCTACTCTTCACAGTTACATTTTATTTTCCCTTTTCATTTTGGACTATTAAGAAATGATGTGGGCCTTTTGATATTTATAAAAGATTTCTCCTTTTTTGAGGGATTTTTTTCCAGCTGCTATTAGATGTTACCTTCAGGGAATCCATCCCAGATCTCCAGCCGGTCATAGCGACAGAATATTCCCCCAGGAGGATTTGAGTCTTGCTCCAGGTCAAAACTTTCAAACTCCAGGATTATTTCAGACATCTTTGGTGCAAAGATGATGTAGGTGCACTCCAAGCCATTGGGGTATTTTTCAGGGAACCCAGGGGACTTTATCACTCCAGTAGGTGCTGTGTAGTTTTGAGAACATTCCGGCCCTGTGAGCAAGAGATAAAAGGGACAGAATAAATATTTCTCAATTTTCACAAGAAAAGCCTACCATCATCTTCAGTCACTGCTTAGCATTCCTTAACAGTGACCTACACACACACACACACACACACACTCACACACCGTGATATCAAGTATCACAAATATATATATATATATATATATATATATATATATATATATATATATATATATATATATATATATATATATATATATTCCTTCATGTGGGAACGATGACTAAGTAAGCTGAAGAAATCTCGACAGAGCCCTAGAGAAATAATTACAGCCCCTTCAAGCTCAGATCTTTAAATCTCAGGGCTGACAGCCCTTTATTGGTGAAATAGAACATTTATGGAGACGAGGGAGAGAATTCAGCCAAGAGAGTTTGGGTTTCAGATTCCCCTGGCAATGAGTCGGTCACTCTGCCAGATGTGACCTCTGTCTCTTTGACAAACTGAATGTGAAAGGTAATTCGTACATGGACCCCGGGTGACTGACTCAGACTGAGCAGTGTTGACACAGGTGCATGTCAACGTGTGGCAGTTAGCAAGGGCACCATAAACTGTGATTATAGCCCTGATGCTAGGAGTCACCTGATATCAACACTGACACTATAACCTTCCCCCAAGTATCAGCTGTGGTGTAGTATACCATCCTAAATTTGTTCATTCAGAGGCATATGCAGAAGGTACATATTTACAATGTGTGATTTTAATAGCTGGTCAGGGTTATCAGGACTTTGCAAACTGTGGTGATTTGTCATTGCAGAACAAGAGGAGGTATGTATACACTACAGACTGGCCTTGTAGTTCTAGAAATGAGCAAAATTCCAAGTCTGTAGCATCTAGCACCAGTCAGGTTAGTACTGTCTACACAGTTGGAAAGACAACTTTCCCTTGTGGCCACCATTGTTCTGATCTTCAAGTAGCCATACTTAAAGCACAGAAAACAGGACATCCCTTCCTCTTTAAAGAGTTATTTATTTTAGTGTGTGTATGTGTGTGTGTGTTTTCCTACATGTATATGCACCATAAGAGTACTTGGTGCCCATAACGGTCAAAACCCTTGGAACAGGAGTTATGGATGGTTATGGGCTACCACATGAATACTGGGAACGAAATGTGAGTCCTTATAAGAGCAAACAGTGCTCTTTACCACTGGGCTATCTCTCCTGCCTCAAAAATGGGATCTTTTGAATCTCAATACTGTATTCAAGAATGTTAGAGTTAGCTTCTCTTTTCCTGCACCATTGGCTGGCTGTGACTCACAGGTCACTGTAAGAATTCCAAGAGTTGATGAAGGAAGGGGACATATCAAGACTGTCCTTTGCATCTTTGTGTATATGTGTCTCTGTGTATGAAAGTTCACGTAGGTCTGCATGCAGCAACCAGAGGATGACCTCTACTGTCTTTCCTTACAGCCACCTACCTGGTTGTTTTGAGATGGTCTCTCATTTTTACTTGAGATCCCGGACCTCACCCAGGATCACAGATTTATTAAATGACTGGCTGGTGACCTGAGTCTGCCTCTCCAAGAATGTTCTATAATGCCTAGCACTTTACTTGGGTGTTAGGGATCGAACTCATTTTGATTCTTATATTTGTAGGACACGTGCTTTACTGATTGAGTCATATGCTTAGTCTGACACTGTTCTGAACAGAGTGGAAGTGCCCAAAGACTTGAAGTAACTTCTTAAACATCAAAGCCAGTTTTAGTAACTCAGATCAATAAACCCATCTGAGGCTCTGGCAGTCCTGGGGAAAATTAGTTGGCTAGCACCTGAGTTATATATTCACAGTTCAGGAGTGTAATAAAACAGGGCTTGTTACCTGTACACAATATACTTGGCCTTCCAAAAATGATCTGGTCTGTTAAGAATGCCTCCCAAACTTTCTTACATGGCCTCAAGCTATTCCATTGTGCCTCCAGATGTTTGATTATGGCTAATACCTCATGAATCTGTTGCATTTTGACAGGTTATTTCTAGATGATGGTTTTTATTTCATTCTGAATTCTCTTGGAGCTTCTCAGACAACAGTGATAATGTCAACTTGACTTACAAATTCACAAGTAGCATGAAATATATACAAAATATGTAATACCCCCATGTCATATACCACAATTACATATAAACATATTTTATATTTTACATTAATTTGTAATTGCATAGTTAAGAAACAATAAATCTATGTATTGAATGAGGCATGATACTGTCAAATTAGAATTTTACTTCCAAGATGTAATGTGTCTTCTTGTCTCAGACTCCTCTCTGAGAAAGAAACACTTGGTTAGGTCTTCTAAGGCAAAGTACATAGAGAACTCAAATGCAGGTATTAATACCTTCTCCTGAGAAAGATTATTGTACCTAGATGAGACTATGGCTCAATGAGATAAAAAAAAATTTGACCTGCATTGTTTCCACTTTCATAACTACACAATTTTCAACATTTCCACATTATGTACTCTTGGAAGTGATTTCAAGCTGAGTATGGCTCAATATAGCACAGAAATCTCAAAGGGTGATTTGAGAAAACTAGGCTGAGCACCAGAAGATGTGGGCTTCATTCCTGCCTGAAACCTTGAAAGTTTCACTGAAACCTTGAAGCCTCCAGCATTTCAGAACCATCCTTGTTTTCACAGGACTCCTAACTTTGAATTTGAAAAAGGAAATGATAATTTCTCATTCTCTTTACCATACACCAAAAAAATTATTATTTTTTTTGCTTGGATATTTTATTTTATTTTATCTTATTTTATTTTTGGGAGAGAGCCCCAGAGAATGCAGACTAGCCTGGTACTTGGTTTGTAGCAGAAGATGCCCTTGAGCTTCTTGTATTCTTGCCTTCATTTTCAAGTGATAGCCCATGTAATCCCTGTGCTCTGTCCACTGAGCCACATTGCCCAGCCTCAAATGATTGATTTCTTTTGTTTTGTCTTTTACATCTTCCTTTTTCACTGTTACATAAGTTGGCCCCATTAAAAAATGCACTCCCCCACAGGAGACAGTGGCAGGCGAGGGTTCAGGAACTCTACAGGAGCTCCCAGGGATGAACAAGAGTGAGGCCAGCCTGGAAGCCAGTGAGTTGCAAGGGGACAGTGTTTATACTCACAGATCTAGAGGTATATACCATGTTTGACTACGACTTGGAAGATGACAGGTACCTTATGTGGCTCCCAAAGAAATCACATCTTGATATTAATGACCAAGGGGGTAGGATAATCATAACTATGATGCTTTCTTGAAGTTGCTGTTAGATAGGGCCCCCTACTTTCCAGGAATTTAGCCTCAGCTGCTTATAGCTGAGGATGATGGTGAAATTCTGCTACTCCTGCCTTCAATAATCAAGCAATAGATAAACACCATGACTAGGTTACCTCATGCTGGGGATGGAACCCAGGGGGTCCTTCATGTTAGTCAGGTACTCAACCAAATGAATAACATCCCTCCCTGATTCTTGCTAAATATATAGAGTCTTAATTATATAGTCTGTACCATACACTGCCACTCAGCCCTGACACTGAAGTCTATACAAACTGTTCTAGACTCCTTCAGTGGTGGGGCTGGTGGCCCAGGCCAACAAGCAGGACAGTGGAAGAGTGGTAGGCTTGAGGTTTATGTGTCTCAGAGAAGGATCTTTAGGAAGATGTAAGGGAAACATCAGGGCTCTGGGGGAAGAATCAGGGTGGTCTGAGGTGACCAGGGGTTCTAAGGCTGTAGGCAGGACAGAGCTTGGTCTCAGCTACTGGGATTAGGGATAGCAAATTCTCATATTTGTAATCCACTGCCTGAAAACCTCAAAGTCAGCATCTAAAAAATTAATTTCCTGGTGGCATTAAACTATGATCAGTATAATCCACATGTTTTTAAAGAAACTTTTGAAGTTTCTAAGCCCTGAAAGAAGTGCTGAGCTTTCAGAAGATCAGAAATCTATTAGCTCTGTATTATTAAATGACTTCTGAGGAATAATATATATTTATGCACCTATTTTGTAAATATTTTTATGCAGACTATAGATGAAGTAGTAGAAAAGTGGGTTTTGAATTTCTCAAATAGAAACAGCAGTGTTGGAAAATAAAGCATATGTTACATGGGGAAATTTGAAGATAGTAAGAGAAGCATTGGTAAATGTATTATATGTACATATAGAACACTTGTACATACAGGTACTCTGTATGCTGTATGTAGTGTATACACACAGAGGACAACTTGGGCATATGCACAGCAAAGTCAGGTTAACTAGAAATGCTCCCTGAGAAAAGAAATTGGAGCCAGGTTTCCTAAAAGGTCAAGTGCAATTTGGAAGGCTACAGGGCCCTGAGACGTGAAGGAATAGGCTCATTTGTAATTGCTATAACAGTTCTTCTCAAGCGCAAGTCAGTGGCAGCTGTCAGAATTACATGTTTCTGTTTCATCTGAATCCACATGGCTGTGCTGGGTTCCACTGAGGAGGAAACTGATATGCTAGCCAGCCAGCCACCCACACCAACTTCAGGCAGGTGCAGAAGTGAGCACTTTTATCACTGATAGTACTGGAGCAGGATGCTCAATGTTGCAAGTGACAGTTGAAAGTGGAGGAAGGCAAAAGCTGCTCAGGCCCTGTCCAGCATCCAGCAGCATCAAACTTAACCCAGCAGGCTAGGTTATAATGACATGGGCTTGGTGGCCCATGGAGAGGCCTCAAATAGGATTAGACTACATCTACAAAAGCACAATTTTGGTCTACTTGGTGGTTTGTGGCAGTCAATTTAGAAAGAATATGTAATTTTCTGAGTCTGTTGTATGAAACTAAAGAGAACATGCTAGATACGGGGAGTGACAAGAGAGTAGCCTAATAGTGCTTGGGGTGTGAGCTTTGATGGAAGACGAAGAATTCTCAACACGTCAGCAACCCATCCTCACTCTCCTCTTCTGCCTCCTCCCCTTCATCTCTCTCTCTCTCTCAAATACCTGAAGATCACTCAGAATTACTGAAAATTAAAGTCTATTCTTACTCCTTTTCTGACACCTGTTGCCTTTGATGATACTATATGCAAGAAAGCCAGCACATGTGAGTGTATGTGTGTGTGCACGTACAGATAGGTAATAATACCCTCTGGATAACAAGTCATACAACTTTCAATGCAATAAAACTTGGATTCATGTAATCAGGGGTTCATATGTATGTGTAGGCCCTAAAAAAAATCAAGACAAGGTCTCTCACTAGCTCAATAAGCAGGCTAGCACAGCTCAGTAACATGTCCCAGGGATTCTAGTCTCTCCAGCTTCCCACTGCTACTATTAGAGGCATATACCACCACATTTTGTTCTTAACAAAGGTGTTAGGAGTTCAACTCAGGTCTTCATGCTTGCTAGACAAGCACTGTACTGTCTGCCCAGTCCTGTGTTTGCATATAATTATGCAAGAAGTTATTTCTACACAAGGGTTAGGGTTAGGGTGTAAAGAAGTCATATTGATGTTTTCCAAACTCCCAGTGGTTCTTCCTGCTGTGGCCTATGGGCTCTGGATCCATTGCTGACTTGGAATATCTTAGGTTTTTGTCACTGTTGTCACTAGATTTTTTTCCTCCTGTTTAAACAGACACTTTCTTCTGTATTTCACAACACATTCTAGACTTAAGCCACTGTTTCTGGATTGTCAAGAAATACAGGCCCAGTTAAACAGTTAAATAGCAGAAACAGATTTTTAATACAAGAGGAATCTGCAGTGGTCTTCAGATACCTCGCAGTGCTATGTGTTAACCTGTTTCAGATTAGATCTGAAATGTTCCCAGCTTGATCTTATTGGAAGGTGGGGGAATTTTAGAGAAGTCATCTAGTCTGTGTGTGTGTGTGTGTGTGTGTGTGTGTGTGATCTTTTAAAGTGGTTATGTAATGGTAAGCTTTAGGCATGGTCATAATCCCTCAAATCTGGAAGCCTATGAACTGTCAGTATTAACCACAGATTTAAGGCAAAAGAGACTAACTGCCCTAACAGACAAAAGCAATCAAACTTCATGGCTGGGGTTGTGTGGTTCAGTTGGTAGAAGGTTTGCCTGGCCTGTATAAAGCCCAAGGCTCCATCCCCAGTGAGGTATAAGCTATATAAGGGGCCACATAGTTCTGATCTTAGTACCCAGCAGGTGGAAGCAGGACCATCAGGAGTTCAAGGTCATTCTTGGCAACATAGCAAGTTAGAGACCAGCTTTTAGTCTTTGAGTGGGTAGAGGGAGATGGAGAAGGAAAGGAACAAGAAGGAGAGGGAATAAACTCCAGTAGTATTTTAGCTTATTTCTGAAAAAAAATATCAATGCCTTTCAGAAAATTCAATGATGTGATACATTCTCTCTTTAATCAACACATTTCAGGGTGGCACCTTTTAAAACTTTATTTTTTGAGTACTTTTGATCCATTTCAAACACACTTCACTCAAAATGTTTCCCAACATTTCTATAAGGGAAAAATTAAATTCTTTATGAAAGGAAGGAGCCATGACCTTCACCTTTCTTTCCACTAAATCTCTTGGGACTTCAAACAACACTGAAGAACCATTTACTCATCCTTGCTCTTATGTAAGTTACTTACCTCTCTTGAAGATTTCATAGCGGATAGAAAACCCTGCTCCGTGCGTCTCATAGTCAGAGACAAATTTGATGAAGAGAAAGGGCCCTGAGGACACCACAGGAGAAGGTGCGATCTTCCCACAGAACTTCCCCCATAGACGGCCATTTTCATTCTCTCCGTCGATCACTTCCACATAGTCATACCTTGCAAACGAGAAAGGGAGGCATCGTGAGGTGGAGAGGAAGGCCCTTTCGATTTCACATTCTGAGAAATATAACAGCTGGTATGGTCTGTCAAGGGGAGAGAATGTACCATCTGCATTTGCCACACTGCTCAGCACAGGGGGGCAAAAGAGTGAAGCACCATAATTAAAATGGACTGCATTGCCCGAGCACATTATCAACAACACAGAGCCATTGAGAATAACGGTGTCCATTATACTTGCAGACAATGTCAGTTAAAGTAACCAATTAACAAGAAAAAGCAAAATCTCTGAAGCACAATTCTCTATTATTAAATAGTGTTGCTTTGTCTGTGGTGGGGTGTCCTGTGCATAATGTAGGACATTCTTTTCAAACTTCGAGCTTCTCTTATGAATTCAGAATGTCCCCTTGGCTAGAGTGCCCCATGAACAATACTTTGATTTCTGTGAGAGACCTTCTAAACATATGGCTGCAGAATAATAAACAGATTCTTCACTATTTTATGCCATTCTGCCCAATTCCAGGCTTCTGAGAAAGGACTCTCTCTTTAGCCACATTCAGTGGCTGAGACAGAATACCTCCCCAGCCTACACAAGTGTCACAAAGCATGATTTAAACTGGAAGAAAAGGGTGGAGGGATATGTAAAATTGGAAAGTAACTTTGTTTATACTCACTAGTCAGAATCTTTAAAGAGATATTGTTGGAAAAAGAAACTTCACGATTGTGAAGTCATCAAGGAAAACCCAGGCTTGATAATCATGCTGACAGGACTAACAGTGAAAAGATCAGACTGGGTTAATATGTGCTTAGAACACAAGGATCTTAAAAATGGCAGAAAACTACAGCAGGAAGCACAGGTGTCCCTGAGTAGAGCAAGATTTCCATTGGTTTGGTGTTTTGTGTTTTAGTCTTTCTTTTGACTTCCTTCCTCCCCCCACCCCCCCGCTGCCCTGTGTGTGTGTGTGTGTGTGTGTGTGTGTGTGTGTGTGTGTGTGTGTGTGTGTGTGTGTGTGTTTGGGTTTCAGGTCAACACTGGATATCTTTCTTTAAGAGCTCTCCACCTTATTTTTTGAAACAGGCTCTCTGAAGTTCACTAATTAGGCTGGGCTGACTGGGCAGTTACTGAGCTCCAGGGGCCCCATCTTCACCTCCCAGTGCACGTGGTTACCGATGCACACTGCCACGCTTGGCTTTGTATGTGGCTGCTGGGGGTTTAAACTCAGATCTTTATGTTTGTGGATCGAGCACTGGGCCCAATGAGCCATCTTCCCTGCCCTTCCATTCTTACTAAGCCACCACCGGGGAGTCATACAAACCTGATTTGTCTTCATTTTTCTCCTAGAACTCATACAAAACCATTGCAATCCATTTATTTCATACCTCAACTTGCTTTTGAAATCCTGGGATATATTCATTTCAGGCCCCTGGCTAAAATATGGCAGCCACATAAACTGTATTTGGCAATTTAAAAGAAATCAAGTGAAGGAAATCTTCATGATGACTGTGCAGTCACTAACAAACCCTCTTCAAACTGCCAGAACCCATGACTTATGTCTACAGAAAACCCCCGGGAGACAAGCACCAGGATGATATCACTGGTTAAAGTGGACAGCTCAAGGCTCTTTAAATTAAAGATGACATTACCTCATCAGTTAAAATTGTCTGCCAGCTTTGTGTATCTCAAGAAGAAAACAAAGCTGGCATTGATGGAGCTAAGCATTAACATATGTGAATTATTGTCCAAACACATTTTCCCTTGTTGAGTCTGTTATTTCAGTAGTAATCATGGGGCCAGCTAACACCTCTAATATTACTGTCCCTTTGTGAAATGGGTAAATGTGCTGAGGAATTATTCCTTTCTCCATCCTGGCAGAGATGTTTTATATTTAAAAGATAAAGGAGAGGTGAAGGTAAGAGAGGGGGAGGATGAAGATGAAGAGGAAAAAAACTATATTTAAAACCCTAGCCAACTTTCCAAGGTAACAGCAGCCTTGGAAGAACAAGTCTGGACCCACCACAGCCTCTCTCTCCAGCCAGTCTTTATGGAGTGATTTCTTTCATGTACTGCTCCACTGACAAGAAAGGCCTGCAGGCTCTGCCCTGTGCTTTCTTATAATCTAACTGTGATTTGAACTGCTTGCTGTGTTTGGTCTGGACACTGCGCACACCCAGCTTTGCAATATAAGCTTTCGAGCCAATCTTGACAGGGTATGAATACTAAGCAACTAAATCCTGTTGCATGCTGCCTTCCAGGCACAAATAAGAGAGGCGGGGCAGGCACTGTGAAGAAAGAAGGGCATTTCTGTGGGGAGGGCTTTTTCCCAGGTATCAGAGTACTCAGCTAACTATTGCAAGAGGGGAGAAAGCTAGTATTTTAATTCATACATTCTCTGGTAGTAAATACCAGGCCCTCCCCTTGGCAACCATAAAGGCTATTTTTAAAAGTGTGAGGGGTGTGAATTAGAATCCCTTCCTAGCAAGAGATAAGCCACAGCCAGTGCCAAGTTTAAGAAATTGAGTTATTCAGGGATACTACATTCACATTTGGATGCTGGAAGGGTGCTAGCATTTTAGCACTCCCTTCAAAGTACTATCCAATCAGGTCCAAGCAATATAGGAAATGAGGTTCTTGCACACAGGCACACATTCAGGAGAGTGGATCCTGCCCAAGTTGTAGGAGTAACATCACCAAAGGAGTGAAGAGGAGGCAGCTTGCATCTCCCTCTGGAGTTGATACCAGCCCTGCTCCCCACCATTTTCCCTGTCAGACACCATGCACAGAATGAAGCTGGTGGGCCAGTTTCCTTCCTGGGAAAACCAAGGCAACTCACCCAGGCCTCACTGGCCTTATGCCCAGGATCCCAAGTTTGCAAAATTTGACACTCCCTCCCCTCACCCCCACCCCCCAAAAGTCTGTGCAATGTTCTGCTGCTGCTGCTAGGGAGGCAACCATGTTTGCTTGGTTGGATTGTCAGGTTCCTGAGTTGAGACACAGGGCCCTGCAGGATGAGTCAGGGGGCACCTATTTGGCTCCAGCAGCTAGACCTGAAAACTGACACCAAGAGGAATCTAATTTATGACGCCACAGAGAAAATCCCCCAAATCAACTCATCCTGCTCTGGCAAATGGATATTCCAGGTGATTAGGGAAGGGTTCACCCTTCCACCAGGGAATTCAGGAAGCAGACCCCTTCTGTCCTTGTACCTAGTGTCTATAAGATGTGGCCCCTTGCTTCTTGCAAAGAAAACATAAACTTTATTTTTCTTTTTAAGTCAGGATCTCAAGATTCTGAATCACTAGTCTTGAATTCATGGTATGCTCTTAACCTTCTTATGGTTTAAATGTTAGATTTATAGATGTGAGACACTATTGCCAACCTAGGAAATGTAAAGTTATAGTGGATTAAAAAAAAAGATTCAGAAGGCAATCAACCCTTTAGGGTGGCATTCTCCCTCTATTGGAATCTTATAACTTCAGACTCTTCCCTGTCTGATTAAGGTGGCTGAGGAGATATGTATTTCCTGGAAAAGCAACACAAAGACCTGTATAGTCTTCTGCAATTAAAAGAGATACTCCTACAGGTGCTGAGTTTCAGGGTGACAGCTGACAGACCTTTTCTTGACTGTTCTTGAGCTTAGAATCTAAGCCCTTCACAAGCCATAGTCCTTTGCCTACATTAATCCCCCAGCCTCACCCTACCTGGTGAAATATCTCTAATAAAGATTTCCTTCTAAGAATTCCTGCAAGAATGGCCATGGTATACAGGGCATGAGTAGTGCATGCTATTAATCCCAGCATTTAGGAGGAAGGAGCTGGCACATCTCTATGAGTTCTAGGCCAGCTTGGCCTACAGAACCAGTTCCAGGACAGCCAGAACTACGACACAGAGAAACCCTGTCTCAAAATAAATAAATAAAAATAAAAAAGAATGGTCAAGGTATTATTACCCTTTTCTTTAGGGAATCTTAGATTACAGTGTTAGAAAAATGGCTTCTAGGGCAGAAAGTGCCTGGGGTCTCTGAAGAATGGCTCCAGACACCTTGGAAGTACATAGCGATGAACAGATAAGGAACAAGTCACACTTAACATTAGATTTTTTCTCAGGAGACTACAGATGACCCATGGTGCTGTGGAGGAGCTGCTAATTGAAGGAAAGCCAATACTCAATGGGAAGTTTTCTGATGTAGAATGCTTCTGTGACCAGATACCATCTCCTTCTACTTGGCTTTCACATACCCTGGAGCCAGTAGGAAGGGAGAATCTTAGGGTGTTTCTCTTTCTGATCTCCCAATAGGATCATCCCCCTCACCCCTGACATGGGCACAAGCACAAAGAAGATATGTGATCCCCAACATTGCTCCCTCCCCAAATTGTGAAGAACATTGAGAAAGAAAATCCCCAACTGCAACAAAAAGTTTCTGTGTAGCATTGGGGTCTTTTAGACAAAGCTTTATAATAGTACCCAATAACCTATAAAGGACTGCTGGATTTCCATCTAAGAATGACCTAAAACGTACTTCAGATAACAATTCAGAAATACACTATAAGGTCTAGAACAGTATCAACAGTATCAAATTTTTACATACATTCATATTATGAAGTGGTTATTAACATTTTCAACAAGTGCATGTATGTGGTGTGTATATGTATATGTATGTGTATGTGTATATGTATATGTGAGTAGGAGTGTATTTGCCTGTATATATATGAATGGAGGCCAGAAGTTGATGCTGGGTGTTTTCCTATACATCTTTCTACTTTATTTTTTGAGGTAGCTCTTTCACTGAACCCAGAACTTACTGGTTTGTCTAGACTGGCTGGCCAGAAAACTCCAAGGATCCTGTCTCTATCCTCAGTGCTGGGGTCACAGGCTCTGTCTTAGTCACTTTTCTATTGTTGTAGCAAAACACTATGACTAAAGTAACTTATAAAAGATAGCATTTAATTTGACTTATGGTAGCAAAAGATGATGGTGGACTCTAATGGTGGGCCCACATGAAGCCAGGGTTCACTGAGTGTTCATATCTTGATCCACAAGTGGAAGACATAGAGAACACATTGGGAATAGCCTTAGTCTTTTTGAAACTTCATGAAACCCCACAGCCTGCCTCTAGTGACACACCTCCTCTAATAAGACCACACCTCCTAATCCTTCCCAAACAGTTCCACCAACTAGGGGGCCAAATACTCAAAAATATGAGTTCATGGTGGCCATTCTCATTTAAACTACCATAGACTGAAATCACCATGCCAAGATTTTACATGTATATTGGAAATCTGAACATGGACCCTCAATGTTTGTATACCAAGTACCTTACCAGATAAGCTATTATCTAGGCCTCCAAATTTTTAACAGGTGAAATGTGTATGCTGTGAGGAATGACAGGTCTACTTAGAGAGTGCACATTCAGTACTAATTCATTTATAGAACAAGAAGAAAATATGTCTAGCACTGGATTACATACTGATCACTGGATTGGGAGATGGCTCATGGCAGAGCTTACAGAAGACATGGGTTCAAGTCTCATCACCCATATTGTGCTCACAATCATCTGTAATCCTAGTTCTAGGAAATCCAACAGGCATGCATGTAGTACACATACATGCTTTCAGGCAAAACATTCAGATGCTAAGAAAATATTTTTTTACCCATTTCTGTATCTTTAATTTTTTTCTTTTATTATTATTAATTTTACTGTGGACAAGTGGTGTTTATAATCAAATGAAGTCAGTGTTCAAAGCACTAATACCTGTTTAGAAAGCAATAAATCAGTGTGTTTGCCTACCTAGCAACTTTATATTTCTTGGTTAGAAAATGATGTCATTAACACGTTTTATTTCAAAGTAAATCAAGGACTTCACTTTCTCTTAAAAAAAAAAAAAAAAAAAAAAAAAAAAAAAAAAAAAAACCACTGAATCAATTGAGATTCTCTGTGTGATTTTTTTCAAATAAAAGAAGTCAAAGGAAGTTGGATTTGATTTCTTACTTTCTGAAATGCTGGCCGCACTGTCTGACATTGTCCAGTACATGTCCTCTTACTTGCCTTATCTAACTTGGCTTTGTGGGGATCTGTGAGCAATGGAATACTTCCAGAAGAACGAAGAGTTGGGACTCTGTGAGATAGTATCCATGTGCACACAGTGCTGTCTGTTGTGTTACCTGATCCCGGTAGCCATCCTTCTCTCTGGGCATGAGCATAACAGGTATGCAGGTACATGTGTGTAAGGTGTGTGTGGAGAAAAGACGCCAACCTAGGCTGTCATTTGTCAGAAGTATTCCACCTCTTTTTATTTATTTTGTTTGTTTATTGTTGCTTTGAGACAATCTCTCATAGGCCTAGAGCTCACCACATAGGCTAGACATCATCTCAACACACACTCCCAGCCAGCTGCTCTTGCTACACTTTTCAAACATGTTTTCTGGAAGTGTTATGTCTATGCCAAAACTGGCCATTCCTAGTAATCTGTTGTTTCTTCCCTGGTTACTGTTGTTTGAGGATTCCTCTAAGTCTTCATTAGTTTTTCTTTTAAGAGTTATACAAACATTTTCATGTTAGCTTTCCACAGCTCTACCAAGTTCCTGATATATGCAACTTCTTCTTTTATTGGTGTGCATGTACATGTGTATATGTGCATTGAAGCCAGAGGTCAAGTTTGGATGTTGTTCCTCAAATACTGTACACCCTGGTTATCATTGGCCTGAGTCTTCCTAATTCATGTGGGCAGGCTGATGATCAGCTGATCAGGCACAGGGATCCACCTGTCACTGTATCCTTCCTTAGTATTGAAATTCCAAGCACACATCATGGAGGCTAGCTTTTTATGAAGTTCCAGGAACAGAACTCAGATTCTCATTGGGGCATGACAAGCGCTTTGTCTCTTGAATTAGCTTTCCAGACTCTGAGACATCCAACATTAGATTCACAACTCTGGAGGTTTTAGTTGGAATTGGCCCTTTGGGTTTGGGGCCTGTGGAGAGCATGCATCACAGCTGGGAACCTGGTGAAGGATCGCTGCTCATGTCAGGGCCACAAAGCAAGAAAACAAGAAAGAAGCTCTGGACTATTTCTCTCAAGAGCACAGCCCCATGTCCCTGTGAACTGAGAATCTTGTGCACATACATGCAACCCCCTTTTAAAGGACCATCTCTCCCAACGTTCTAAACGAGGCCTTGGGGAGACACTCAGGATGAAAATTACAGCAATTTTAGTGCAAGCAAAGGCAAGAGTGTACAGAAAGATGGTGCATTCCTCCCTCCAGGGAGCCAGCCCAGCTGAAAGTGATGTGGTCCTCCTGCTATTAAGGTAGCCTGTGTCTTCCAGCTCAGGCCGGGTGTCAGGTCCTTTGTGATGAGAACCAAGTTTAGATGAGCAATGGGAACAAATCCACATGGGTGCTGGAGATTAAAGGGTGTGGCAGCCTGACCATAGTTATAGGCAACTCAGCACAGTAGGGAGGGACTGGAACAGGCTCTCCTTTCCTCATGGTAACCCAGAGGGAGGGCCCTCTGAAATCAACCTGAATAATGATGCCCCCAGATTCAGAGCACAAAGGAAGCCTCCTGCTAAGGACCCTGTTGAGTGTTCCCAGAAACAGAGGCACACTATGACAGGGCTGCTTTCTCCCAGCTCCCAGCCTATAACACAACATCCATTCAAAACTCACAGTCACCCTGGAGGCAGTTCTATTTTATGACGTCATTGTGCTCCCTGTCAAATTTTTATGTATTCATAATCAAATGTTTCCTTCTTAAAGCATTTCTCCCTGTATTTCTTTCCAAGTATCATAAATCTACCAACCTAAGTATGCACCCATCAACTGAGCTGTTTCTCATCTACCATGATAATCTATTATCTCTACACATCTCCCTACCAATCATTTACCTATTTTATCATCTCTTTATCACTTTATAATATCAATTAAGCTGTTATCCTTTATCACCTATCTAATCTATTATCAACATATCAACCATCTACTATGAAGCTACCAACCAAGCTACCTGTCTATCCCTCCATCATCTATTTACCTCAGCTATTTAACATTCACCCACCTACCCACCCATCCACCCCTCTGGCTTCCCTAGTGTATATATTCTGTGCTTTAGAATAAGGGTTGAACACATCCATTTTTTAAATTTAGGATTCATTTTTTTTCTTAGTGTGGCATTTCTTGTACTCCCTTCTTCCAGCAGGTCTTTCAACAGACACCCTACATTGAAATTCTTAACCAAAGATAGTGTTGTGAGGTCTATTGCAATATCTATGCTGTCAGCATTTTTTTTATATTTATGGTTCATTTCTTTGCAGTCTTATCACCCAAGATCAGGTCACATCTCTGAGTAGATCAAGGTATACTACAAAAGAGCCACACATTTAAGGTTCAGGTAGGATTTCCTTCATTGCCTGGACCCAGAAGAGCACAATGTCAAAAGATGCAGGCAACTGGAAATCCTCATCTCACCTCTCCTCATCTCACTCCACCTTTCCTCATCTCTCCTCTCCTCTCCTCACCCTTACCCCATCTCTCCTCTCTCTCCTCTCCTCTCCTCTCCTCTCCTCTCCTCTCCTTACGTCACCCTTACCCCATCTCTCCTCTGCTCTCCTTACCTTAACCTTACCCCATTTCTCCTCTCCTCTTCTCTCCTCTCCTCACCTCACCCTTACTCCATCTCTCCTCTCCTCTCCTCACCTCACCCGTACCTCATCTCTCCTCTCCTCTTCTCACCCTTACCTCTTCTCTCCTCATCTCACCTCACCAGTACCTCATCTCTCTTCAACTCTCTTTGCCTTTCCTCATCTCTCCTCTCATCTCCTCATTCATGTATCCTCTCCTCTCCAAACCTCTCCTTATCTCACCTCTCCTCTCCTCATCTCACCCTCATCCTTACTTCACTTTAATCCTCACCTCTCTTCTTCTTTCCTAGAAACTTCATGTGTCATTTAGTTGCGGCATTGTTCCTGTCCAAGGCTTATTCAGTGTTACTCTTCAGATTGGCCATAGGCTTTCTGGTGAGTCTCCTTCTGAGTAATTCCAATACCATCAAGCACATTTACACATTTCTCTTGACTAATGATGAGTCACAGTTTTGTTTCCTATTGCTGTGATAAGATACTCTGGCAAAATAGCTTAAGGGAGGAAGGATTTATTTGGTTCAAGATTCCATGTTACAGCCACAATGTCAGGAGCTTTAGAAAACTGGTTACATTATATCCACAGTCAAATGCAGAGAGCAATGAATTAATAAATATGTGTTTATTAGTATTTAACTCACTTTTGCATTTTTAGACAGCTCAGGATACTCAGCCTAAGGAGTGTTGCCACCCACAGTGAGTGGGTCTTCCCTCTTAAATAAATATAATCAAGATAATTCCCCCACATATATATCCATGTGTAAGCCTGATCTAGATGAACTTCTTCTTCTAGACTATCTTCCCAAGTGATCCTGGATTGTGTCACTTTGACAAAATTAATGTTACCACTTTATGTAATTATAAGCAAATAGCTAGTTCTTTAATAATTGGGTGGATCTCATGAACCTATCTTTACATATTAAAATTTTAACCTATCAGAAGGTAACATTTGAAATGTAAACAGAGAATATCTAATAAAATAATTTTTAAAAGTTAACCAATCTATACTAATAGATGGTCTGCCTGAGTTAAGACAGATCCCATGGTCAAGGCTTGGTGTGTTCATAACCTCAGTGCTGGGTGGAGTGAAGACAATAGTATCTCTGGAGCTCCTTAGCTGCCCAGCTTAGCTGAATAGATGAGATTCAGGTTCAGTGAGAGACTGTTCCTCAACAAATAGCGTTTGAGCTGGAGGGATGGCTCAGCAGTTAAGAGCACTTGTTGATTTTGCGAAGGACAAAAACCAATTGTTTGGTTTCCAGCATATACATGGTATCTTCCAACCATCCCAAACTCCAACTCGAGGAAATCTGATGGTCTCTTTTGACCTCGGCTGGTATCAAGCACTCACAAGGGGCACATGCAAGTATGAATGAGGATTCTTGGGAAGCGGTTGTGCTTGTAGAGGCAATTGACTGATTAAACTCTCAATGGCTATAGAAAGTTTGGACACTTGCAGGCCTAGAGCCTAATTCCAATTTGTCTTGGTCTTTCCTTAGCCTATTAAATAGCCATTTTCTTGCTCCTTCCTCTCTGTGACTAACCTACTACAATGATTATAGACTTTTAAAAAAGCCTTTTGATTAACAAACTTAACAAAACCCCAATTCCTCACCAACTAAAGTCATCAGATACCATCTGAGAGGTATAGCAGAGATTTCTCTGCTGTGCTGTAACTGTCACTTATTATCTCTGATGTGTTTTTAAAGTCCCTTGATTTGTGACACTTTTTGTCTTTTTTTTTTTGTTAGTCTGAAACTTCAAGAAACTGTGTTAATTTTAGAATATGGATTTGGGGTAACCTAAATCTATGTTTGGGGCATGGTTACTTAAATTTCACTTCATAAACCATTCCTCTTTAAACTTTTTGTGTAGACAGAGCATAGCTCTCATATACAGAAGTGATGTCAATGTGCTATATTGTTGTGGCTTCAGGAGCCTTCGGGTGCTGCTTCCAGAGAATAGGGAATCAGGACTGGACTAAGCCAGTGTCTTTAGAGGGACAAAAGCAGCAACCTAAGATTGTTGTGACACATATAAGATGGGAATAAGATAATAACTTAAACAGGACACAATAATTCATGGTCTGAGGATGCAGTTCAATTGGTAGAATATTTATGTAGCATGCATAAAGCCCCGCATTTCATCAAAGCTTGAAGCATTGCACAAAACAGGCTGTGGTAGTGAATGCATGTAACTCTGCCACTTGGAAGGCAGATTCATGAGAAGAACTTCAGAGTTCAATGTTACTTTGCTTTACATAGTGAGTTAGAGACTATCTAAGACTATACAGCAAGGTCCTGTCTCAAAAACCTGAAAGAATACAAAATATGTAGAATAAAATAATGACCAAAGTTTTATTTTTACCAGGAAACACTTGGAGGTTAAGTTTTTGTGTGTGTGGAATTTCATGTAATAATTAAGATTTATTGGCATGTGAGATTGAAGAAAAACCTTTACATGAGTAAATGCTTGTTGCATTAACTCGGATTCCAAATGCCTCGATTTTGGAGGGACAGTCAAGCATACCTTTCTTGGAGCAAGTGTGCTGCAGAAGAAACAGCATCTCTTAGGATCAGGATACAAAGTTTGGTGTTCTAAAAAATTCACATAATTTGTATTACAATAAATTCAGTTTCCCAGGAGAACAGCCACCTGGAAGACATTAGTATTTATAACAAGAGAGAGAAAGACAGAGAGAGAGAGAGACAGACACCACAGAGACAGAGAGAGAAGAGACAGAGACAGACAGACACGGGGGGGGGGGGGAGAGAGAGAGAGAGAGAGAGAGAGAGAGAGAGAGAGAGAGAGAGAGAGACAGAGACAGAGAGAGAGACAGAGAGAGAGAGGGAGGGAGGGAGGGAGGAAAAAGTTTGTTCTCTCCTATTTTGTGGGATCTGGGGATCAAACCCAGTTATGAGATCTTGCATTTTACCTGCTGAGCTACCTTCTAAGCCCTCTTTGTTTTTTTCAGACTGGGTCTCCTGGAGCTCAGGCTGGCCTAAACCTCTACTTAGCCAAGTGTGACTTTAAATTTCTGATCCTTCTATTTTTGCTTCAGGAGTGCTGGGATTATACATGTGTGCCACCATGTCCATTTTGGGCTTCATGCATGCTAGGCAAGTACTCTGCCAACCAAGGCACAGGTCTAGTCCCCTCATGCCTCTAAAATTTTAAACACATACAATATGGTCCTTGACGGCTCAGCTTTCCAATCTGCACATGTGCAAGCCCCCAACCCTTCCCACACCTCTTGTACTAATGCATTTGTCATTCAAGTTCTTTCACCTGCATGTATTATGAACCCCTCTTCAAACAATGTAGAACCCTTAGCCTCACCTACATTGTGACAGACAATGGTATATATTTTGCTTCCTCGGTGACAATGAAATTTAGACAATTTCTATTCAAGTCTAGTCCATATTTATCTGCACATGAAGAATATATGTGCTTATTCAGCCTAAACTAGTTTTGGATGTGCACACAATAAGGCAAAACTGTGTCCTCTAGTCACCTTTTAGAAAGAATCCCCCATTGACCATCCCATGCCTATACATAACTAGGCATGCATATGATTAAAATCAAATGCATTGTGGGGACCTTACAGTAGAGAAATGATTTTTATAATTTCATCCATTAAAATAATTTCCCAGATTATACACCCCCCTTTTAGTAACCATTTCTTCTTTGCAAACCCCATAAAAGGAAGCCCTTGAGAATCTTTATTCATGTAGTCTGGTGTCTTGACATTGTATTTATCTTTAATCTGTACTATTCTTTCACTCCAAATAAAGTTACCTTGAGCATTTTTCAAATCTGTGTTATCTCTTATTTTCAGTTCTTGATGTATGAATCCAAGAACCCAGAAACACCCAGCCTAGACTCTGACCACCAGTAACAAGTCCATTAAGTGTTTTCATTGATGTACCAGACTGACTTAATGATTTGCAGTAAGATTCCTGCTATTAGCACAAAAAGCTCTCTGCACTGGGATGAATGGGAGCCCAAGGGAGCAGCTTCCAGGCCGGAAGGCAGTGCCTCTGACTTACTGCATCAGAAAATCCTAATCCTCAATTTTCTCTCAATTCTATAGAAAGAAGAAATAAAGCCATAATTCTTTTTCAGACTTCAGCACCCAACGTGCTAATTTTAAGAGCTTAAAAAAATCCTCCTGATTAATTAGTAATTATTCACTGGGGATCAAGAGAATTTGCTAATCAGAGCTGCAGGAACTACAGTTGGCAAATACTTGCATCTTTAAAGTTTTTTTTCTCCTCTAATAATTACCCTGCAACCTTTTTAAGTGCCAAGTAGGTGGGATTATTCTTATGTAGTAAAACCCCTCAAACAGCCAACCATCTTTTCTGAAAAGAAAAAAAAAAGTAGAGAGCAAGAGAAAAAAGGGTGGGTGGGAGTGAGAGGGAACTGACTCAAACTAGAAGCTCCTTTCACCGACCTTGCTCGCTGGAACTGAATTTAAGGGTGGTAGACAGCCACTCAATCAATAGTGTGTTTTGCAGAAGTAGGGGAGAGAGCTCCAAAGGTAAAATTATTTCGACAAAAGCATCAAGGACCTGAATCCAAAACCCATGAGAAAAAGCTGGCACACTGCTGTGTGCCTGTACTCTCAGCACCAGGGAAGCAATGGGAGGATCCTGGGCTTGTCAGCCAGCCAGTTTAGCACAACCAGCCTAGCAGAATTGAAGGTCCCAGCGTAGTGAGAGACTGTGTCCCAAAAGTAAGGTGGTGGTGCCTGAGGAAAGACACCTGATGCTAACCTCTGGGGCATGCGCTCACACACACAGACAGAGACAGACACAGACACACAGACACACAGACACACACACGCATATATATATATATATACCCAGGCCTGGGATTACTCACTTGTGATCCTAGTGCCATGAAGGCAGAAACACAAGGATCCTGGGGCTTACTGGCCAACAAGTCTAGCCTACTGAGAGACCCTGACTCAAAGGAGGTAGCTGTTGTTCTGTTCCTGAAGATGACACCTAACACTGTCTGCTAGCCTCCACATGCCTGTATACACATATGCCTCTATATATATGAATATGCACATCACATACACCTGCACACATACATACATAAACATTCACATGAGTACACACATCTAAGGTATATATTATATATTATATCACATATAATATTATATATCATATATATCATATTATATATGTAATCATATATAATATATAATATAAATCTTACTGGTTATTGTCTGACCAGCTTATATGATTTTTTAATTTCCATTGACTTCCTTTACAGACTAATTAGTTTGACCATTTCAAGCCCTTAATTATTTTGGATTCCGAACAATCTTTGGGGACAAGGAAGGGTTTAAATACATCTTGTTGGCCTCGTGATTGATAAAGACATGAAGGAGTAACTGCATGTTTAGGAGAAAGATAAGCATTGGCTTTAATCTCACAGGTTTCACTGGACGGAGCAGTGTACTGTTCTGGGTGAGTTTCACCATCTGGTCACATAAAAGACCGGCATGTTGAGACAGCTTCTATGATCTCAGCACAGATGTAGTGAAGAGGACAAAGAACTCCTATCCTCCCCAACCAAGGGGTTCCCCAGACTCCAATGTCTTTACAGCTAGCTTCATAGAAAGAAAAAGGGAAATTGCTCAAGTCAGCATATAGTGTGTTTTCACACACACTTGTCCCAAGCAGAGCAGAAGGTAGATAAAGGTGTGAATATCCTTAGCCCATCACACTGCAGGTTCATCCATGTAAACAAGACATTCGGGGACAGGGCAGAGCCACACTGGGCTTCTTCTTTACAAAAACATGTTCTGTATTGTAAGGAGATTTTCTTTCTTTTAAAAAACTGTAAGTGCTTGAACTTTCTTTTCTACTTCAGCAGCCATATTTCTTTGAACTCTTTACAGTAGAGGGCTAAAGTTGATTGTGCTTTGTGAGCAAAAGTTAATGGAGAAAATTTATATGCAGGAAGAGTCACAAGGAGAAAGTTGTAGTGGAGTGCTCCCCCACCACATGTGACACTTTATGTTCCATCCCCAGCAGCACATTGTGGTACAAATCTGTGATCCCAGCACAGAAGGTACCAAGCAGAGGACCAGAAGTTCAAGGTTATCTTCAGTTATGTGGTATGTTTGAACTCAGCCTTGGTTACATGGAACTTGTCTCAGAAGCATTGGCTGCCAGGACTGTATTGTACGAAGGACAAAACTGAAGCCTGCACTGCTGTTATGGATGGGACAAAACTTTATGTTCAGTTAGACAAAGTACAATTCTTACCTTTCTCAGAAAAGGTTGAGCTCATTTTCAGGAGTCTGTTGTGTCAGGGCCCACATCTCATTTGAGAGGAAAACCCTAGGATTGGGAAATTGTTCAGCTTTGCTCAAATTCCTACAGGAAGAGGACACTCCCTGTGTGTGGATGGGTCCCTCTCCACTTTGACATCCTGGCAATCATTCTATGCCTTTCTTACCTGTGCTGTCTACTTGTGCTTTGGAGTGAGGACCCAGGAAGTGGAGTGAAATGCAAGACTGAGAGAGATTGTCCTGGTCTACCACAGACTGGCCCACAAGCCAGACAGCCACAGACTAATGCTGCTGCTGATTTTTCTCAAGAAGTTTCCATGTCTAATTTCAGGGTTGGCTTGCTAAAGCCAAAGAATTTCATTTGTTTCATTGATTTCTATCTTTTTTTTTTTCCTTTCACAAGCCAGGCATGCCAGCCAAGAACTCTGAATTCCTGATGGAAAAGGTTCCTGTGTTCACAAATGTTTAATGTGCATGTAGAATTTCCTCTTAGGCAACTATACAGTATTAAGGCAAACTTGATGGCTCCTTTAACATTTCTTTCTGTGTGTAACACAGTAGATTATTACTGTACTGTGAAAATGCCATTGACTTAAGATACTTTTCTTAATGACCCAGATTGTAATAATTCTTCCCTTAGACACAGGCAAAATACCCATTTTCACTAATTAGACACACTCATAACCTTCATAAAATTTTAACCTTTTAATAGCCTTTTGTAAATTTAGAAGGCATATGGTCTTCATATCAATTACTTCTGAAGGAATTCCCCCAATTATATGCTGACGAATGTACACTTAGAAACACAGGTTAACAGTTCAAAGACTTCCAAAGCAGAAGCAATACAGGATTTTTAGTCATTAAAATAATAACCTCAACTTAATATTTTTCAAATTTTTCTCCTTTAAAATTCAATGTCTTCAAAAGTACCTTTCCCTTAATAGGTGACAGATATGTTAAACACAGCTGTGCAAATGTAAGAGCAGAAATTCTATTGATCTTTTCAACGGAGAATTTCTGGACAAATGGAGGAAGGCTATTAGTAAGAGCTTTGATTTTTAGTTCCATTATACTTTGCAATTAAAAAGTAAAAGTAAGTTGATGTATGATTAAATGAATGTATGTGCATGCATGTGCCTGTCTCTCCATGTGTATGTGTGTGTGTGTGTGTGCTCAGTTGTGTTTATTTTTCTATTTGTGTGTCCGCCCATTTGTGTGTGTGCACATGTGTGCAGTGTGCATGTGTGTATGTGTGTGTGTGCTTTTAGTAAAGAATGTACCAGTAGGTTCTGTTTATGCAGCACTCATTTCTGAAAAGCTGAGTGTGCTTTTATGCCAGTCATTATTTTATAAGCTGGAAGGGAGTAAGCAGGTTGTATCCTGTTACACAGGAGACTATTCTTAGGGCAGCTGTGTCTACAGCACTCTGGGAACAGCTGGTCTATGTGGTTAAACCACAGCTTTTCACTCTGTTAGTAGTGAGTTTACTAAACTAACTCCTGAGTTCCTTGCCCATAGTCTCACACAGGTGTGTGAATGGAATGAACAGAATAGGTGCTGTTAACATGCTGATGCCAGTCCAGGTTGGGATCCCTGCACTGACTAGGAAGGAGGCAACAAAATTTATACAGTGGCGAAGGTGGGAAAAAAGGAAGGCTGTGCTGCTAGGAGGAGTTCTGAGTATTTTTCTAGCAACCTGTTGGCCATTATGATGTGAATGTGTTCAGCTCGTTCCCAGCTTCAAAACTGTCTCAGTGACTCTGTAGTTTATGGCCAGAAATTTCTGGGATGGAAATGACACAACACAACACATTCCTATTTGTTCCAACTCAGGTTTCAACAAACAAACAAAAATACAGAAGCAGCTAGAGATATATATTCAAGTACCATGAACTTTGATGATGGAGTAAGAATCCCAGTAGATATATGGTAGACTGACAGTGCCATTTAGAAGGGTAATTTGGATGCTAAACAAAGATCTAGGAATCAACTTGAAGGGTTTCAAAACAAACAAACAAAGAAAAGTCAACCTTCATCTTGTGGAACATCACAGTCTCTGACCCCAGTCTCTGCTCAGTTGCAGTTTTTAGGGTTGATTTAGTATTTTTGAAGGGGTAGTGGGACTATCTTGAGGTCCATGTAAGGGCAACATTGCAGGAGTTTTGTTTTTATTTATTTATTTACTTGTTGGCATCTCTTTTCGTTTTGCTCATCTCTGCTGGTTTAAACTCCCCCTGTCCAAAGCCTGATTCAAAGATCCCCTGGAAACTTTTCTTATTCTGTCTCTAAATACTCTTTCACTTGGTCTTATAAAATTCTTAATTACATGGGATGTGTACCAGCCAAGCAACTGCAGTCACACATAGCATAAAGACCCTTTCCTTCTAAAACAAGCTCTCTGTGCAACAGTGGTCCCATGACATTTTATTTCCTGGCGAAGTTGTCATCATCCTTGTTTGTGTGAGTAAGCTCAAGAATGTTCACTCAAGGATAAAATGGCCTAAGTACACACAACATACCCTACCTTTTAGCAGCATACAAACTACATTAAGTTCTCCATGCTATTTGCTGTGGTTTGTCCTCATGTATTGTCATCTTATTTATTTCCTGGATGAAAACATTCTTCCTAGGTCTGGTATGCTAGCCTGAAATCCTAGCTATTTAGGGTGAGGCAGGAGGATCACAAGTTCAACTCTAACCTGAGATACAAAGCCAGTCCTGGAAACTCAATGAGAATTTGCTTCTAGATAAAGAATAAAAACAGGGCTTGAACTGTAGCTTATTGGTCGAGTGCTTGTCCAGTGTGTGAAGCCCTGTGTTCAACCTCAGCATTGAGCACAAAGGAAAACTTCAATGCCTGTAGGTGGGAATCTATGCTTATTTACCTTGGATTTCTTAAAACTTGGAGACTAGAATACTGTTTCCTTGGAAATGAGCCTATGCATACTGGGAAAATGAATCTACAAAAATAACCTGAGAAAACATCACAGAATACCTACAGCCAAACTATTTTACACCGTACTTTATGACATATGGGCTTACTCTTCCGGGTTGTTGCATAAGCAGCTGTGGTGGAGAGGTCCACATGCTCCTGTTGCCTTCAGCATCTTTCCCCCTCAAATCACATAAATCACTTTTGGGAAAACACCAAGGCACACTGTGTGTGTGCTGTTCTTGTTCCAATTACATGGAACCTTATTAAAACAGCCATTGTGACAACAACATCTCGTCAGAAGAGCATGCCAAATACTTAGGGGCATAGTCTCAGCTAGACGTCCTGGGATTTGGGTGCTGGGTGTCTATTAGTGATAATGGGCATTACGTCTGCAAATCCCCAGGTGATCCTGTCAACTCTACCTGTTTCACTTTCCACAGGTGGAATGATGCTCTAATGAGGCCCATGTCTGCAAGATTTCTGCTTAGAAAATAAGTGGTTTAGATCCCACTTCCCTGTGAATCCCTTGCTGCATCACTGACAAGGGTGACATGGACGCCTAATTGCCCGTTGCAAGAAGTGTGTTTCATTGTTGATTAGACAGGACTGGTCTGTGTGGAGTCTCAGTGCATCGCCCTGAGTGTGGGTTAGAAACACGCACACTAATGAAGCTGTTAATTATTTTACCCTTCATCCTTATGATATCACTATCCTCTGCCTCCTCCAATTAGGCAACCAGTATCAAATGGTTCTCTTGATCTCCATCCTTGGTCTTCTTGGGTGCTCTTTGTGCATACAGCCCATTATCTTTTCTTTGACTTGTGAAAATATAAACCGGCTACCATTCAGACTTGAGGTCAGTCTGTGCAGATACCAACATGTTATTCCATCATTTGAATTGCAAATTCTCCTTCACAAATGTTTATCACTTGCCCACCCCCTGTAAGCTTAAGGAGAACTGCACACTTGTTCTTTTAATCTTTGCTTTTTGTACAACATAAAGATGTAAATAACATGTTTTTATCGATTCATCTCTTCCTTTAGTACTCAAGATTCATTAAGTATGATTCGGGCAGTTATTTTGCAAGTCCAGGACTACTGTGCTATCTGGAAGTATCTATACAAGTTCCTATTTGTATATTCCAGAGAATAAATATGAGAGATAGCAAGCTTATCTCTCTACAGGAAGTTTATTCCTGGAATATAATGATTCTGAACTTGCACTATTGGCTGTGCAAAATGTTGCATTTGGAGTTCATTTTGAGAGGTTTCCTATCTATATGGGCCACCAAGATGCAAGAGGACAACTGGCCCCAGTTAATCAAAGCCACAGGCTGACAAGTGATTAACTCCAGTTGTCAGATGATTAGCTCTAGCAGTAGGGTCACAACCCTGCCTGTCACTAACTGACACCTAACTACATGGGAAAGGTAAGGAAACTTGAACACACCATTTCTAAAGCCAAACTCCATGCAGCTGCAATAGAGCCTGGATTCTGTGCATGGCTTCTCAGAGGACTCCAATTTTCAGCTTTTGTTAAATTAGTTTCAGATCAGTCAATACTTGTTTAAAAACATGTCATAAGTCTCCATGGCTGGTGCATGCTTCAATTACCTCTGATTATTACATCAAGATTCACAAACGAGATACCGGAGTCACTCCTATTTACTGGAAAATGCTATTGAAACAAACTGAAATTCAATTTCGGGGCAGACTGCAATAACCCGTCAAAACATTCAAGCTGAGAGGAAGTTGGCCTTGAGGTGTGCTGGGCCATTGTTAAATGCAAGACAGCATCTCACCTAATAATTTAAACATGGTCTGTGGCCTGACATTTTTAATGCTTTCTTGATCTCTTTCTTCTGGCCCTATGTGCTTTTCTCCACTGTGGGGAGCAGGACATGGTGGGTTATAGATTAAATACCAAGCCCTATTCTGCCAATAGCACTTTAGGAGGTGGGGAATGACTGAGCACTCTTATAAAAAGTCTCACTGTAGGTGTCCGTGCAAAGTAACCTTTATTTGGGTTTTTAAAAGGTGCCTGGGTTTTAGACACATAACAGTCTATAGAACTACCAAGTTTAATTTTTTTAACTCTTATCTAGGAAGTAAGCTTTAACCACATCCATAGGCTGATCTGAAATGTTTGTTAGGCAAATTAGGATCCTAAATTTAAGTAGCACAGTCTGGTATGAACAATTAACTTAACCTGTAGGACCTCTGGGGCTATGCAGCCAGTTAACGAATACAATCTGGCCCTAATAGAGTTTTAGTTGCATGATGCACTCCCTTCCTCCAGCTTACATATACTTAGAGCTTCTAGAAGAAACCAGAGGGTTAAGAATTTTTATGTTGATGGCAGCAGTGATTCTGAAACAAACACATATTTCTCTTAACATCTTCAAGGCAAGAGTGAAGCAAGCCGTGATACTGTGAAGACAAGACTTTTCCAAAGAGCTATGAACAGCAACAACCACAGAGGCATCCCAAATAGAAATGTACTGTGAAAACTCAGTCAAGAAATTATCAGGGACGTGGAAAGTAAGCAAATGGGTACATGCATACTGTTCTCACCAAAAATCACACTGACTCAAAAAGCGTGCACACTTACTTATAATAATAATTGTTTAGCAAAGAATGCAATGAGTTTTCTAGAAGCAGAGAAGTCATAGTAGAAAGTTAAAAGAATCTGAAACCTTGAAATGAACTTGAAAATTATCTGTTTCAGTATCTATATTTGAAAATAAAGAAATGGGGTTTCAGTGGCACAAAAGTTCCACATTGATAGCATGGATCATTTTTAGGTAACCATGCCAAGCCAGTATGCTCAAATGGTTCTTTCCCAGTTGTCCTGAAGGAATAGATTTCTACTTCATTAGAATGTGTGAGTCGCTCCTTCCCTCCCTCCCTCTATTTCTCTCTTTTTAGAAAAGGGCTTCTGTAGCTCCTGATGAACTTGAAGTAACTTAAAAATCACTCCCAGTGACTTTGAACCTCTTGAGCCTCTATATCCATGCCCTGAGAGATTTGATCACAAGTGGTGATGCTTCATCAGATTTATGTGGTATGCTAGGACAGACTGCCATGTGAATAAGGGCCTCAATCCCAAGACTCTTTTATCTTTCTAGTATATTTTGAATAGTAGACAAAAGGACTTTAGAAATTGTCACTCAAAGTAACATGGACTCTTGAACATGACAAGTGCTGCAAATTGTGTTTAATCCCAAGTCAAAATACAGCACAAAGCAAGCTCTTTGCACGTAAGTCTCTATGTTGACTTTGACCCCAGTGTCAGGATGGAGAGGGAGGGCAGCAAGAGAGGGAAACAGAATTTTAGTTAGGAAATGTGACATCATTGTTACAACCTAATTCAGTTAGATAAAGGAGCTGGAGTGACCAGTGTCTTCCCTTCTTTAAAACACATCAAAGGATTTCTCAAACCTTCCTGATATAAACCCCACCATTAGAAGATTTCAGAAAGTAGTTCAATCTCTCTTTATTTAATATGCACCACATATTATAACCGCATAATCTATTTTGATACCAGAATTTTCATTTCCTTCACATGAAGTAAGAAAAGTTTTTGACATATTAACTTTAATACAATAATTTAGGAGGTATTTCTTTCAGGGCTTTTCCTTCTCTGGAATGTTTTTGGCCCTGAAAACCTGAACATCACCAGTCTCAGCTCCTGGGACAGAGAAAAATACAGATGGATGGGATGGCTTGAGATTTTTATGACCAACCCGTTTGTACCATTACCGTTTTATAGTGGGAGAGGGACTTGCTAATCATGAGTCCTGTCACGTACCATTAATTCCAACCTTGTGAAAAGTTCTGTGGTTGGGAACCACAGAGGGGACTTCCCAAAGCATCTTCTCCAAGGCCTAGATGTTAGCGATAGGGAAACAGCTGCTTGAGCTAGTGAGATGGCTGCTGACAACCTGCATTCAGGTCTCAAAGTGCTTTCCCAGAATATGTGAAGGCCTGTGCTGGATCCCCTCCTGAGATCACAACAGACAGAGCTGACTCCTGAACCTTGGCTTATGATCTCTGCTTACCATGGCACACACATGCTTGCACTCAAAATACTCTTATCTCACACACGTACACATACATACAATAATAAATGAAATAAAAATTTAAAAGCCTCAGTTGCCACGTGACCATTAAAAATCACATGGTGAACAGTATACTACCCTCAGTACTGGACTTGGATATCAGCAGAGGAGAGAAAACAGTAAACATGTTTGTTATTTTTGAAAAAAGAGTGCTAACCATCTGATTGAAGCACACATACGAACTTGGAATGGCTCAGTCAGTAAAGTGCTTCTCACACAAGCATGAGGACCTGAGCTTAAGCCTCAAAACTCATATAAACTGCCAGACATTGGGATAGGCTTGTAATGCAAGCAACTGAGGAAGGAGAAAGACAAGGACTCCTAGAACTCATGGCTGGCTAGTCTAGCCTCCTTGGTGAGCTCCAGCCCAGTAAGAGACCTTAATTCAAAACTCAAAGCAGAATGAGGAATGACAACCAAGGCTCACCTTTTGCCTCTACTAGTACATTCACATGTGTACAACAACCTCCTACACAAACCACAGTCCCTTAATATGCAGCCTGGTTTCATAATTAAATGTGGTATTCCTACCCAGAAAGACAAGTATACTATAATCTCCAGCCAATATCAGGACAAGATGCAACTCAGAAGTTCAGGGATTGCCTAATATTCAGGAAGTCCTGGGGTGGATTCCCTGCTCATACTAGTTGAGAATAGAATAGCGGGTGTTTGAACACTGGAGAAGAGGGATGACAGAAGATAGAGAAATATCAATCAATGGCTGCTAAGATGTAGTCAGCTAGGAGACAGCTATGGTGTGAGCAGAGAGTGACCACCTGAGACAGCAATGCACTGTATATTCTCAGAAGAAAAGAGGCAGGACTGTGAATTTTTTTTCACATAAAGAAAAAAATCAAGGCTGGGGAGTTGGCTCAGTATGTCCAGTTCTTGCTGTACAACATGAGGACCTAAGTTTGGATCCACTGAACTCACCTGAAAGCCGGGTACCAGAATGTGCACCTGTTAATGTAGCCCTGGATTGGCAGAGAGACAAGCAACCTTATCTAGTCAGTCTAGCCTACTTTGTAAGTTTCAGGCTCTGTGAGAGTCCCTGTCTGGAAAGACACTTATTTAGACCCCTAGTCTCCATTTTCACACACCCATTCAGACATACAGACTTATGTAGCACCCCCCCCCAAGGAGTGATATGTTTGATACTTTAGATGATAGATGTTTAATCTGCACAATATGTATACATGTTAAAAAACTATGTGGCAACCTATTAACAGGTACAGTTTCTGTGGTTTTCTGGTTTCTGTTAAATGAATAAAAGCTACACCATCATTACAACATGGTAGAGATGGGACTTTTCCACAGCAATGTAAATGGATTTCATTGCATTTTATTTTGTTTTCCACTGCCATTGCTTTAGAATTAAATATGAAAAAACCCAAAGAAATCACTGTCACCATATATAAGAAAAATTTACCAAATTAGAGCTCAGGGCATTACAACCTAGTCCCTGAGCCAGGACTGCAGTTTTAAATCAGGTTGCACCCACTTGTGGGAGACAAACTGATTCTCCTCTCTGCTCTCTGGGTCTTTGGTTCCCCACTTTTAGCCTGAAAGAGTTGCTCCAAGGCCTCTCCATTAAGAACCCATGGAAACAGTCATGTTGAACTCTCCTTTGGTTCTGCCTTTTCCACAGAGATCTTCAGATTTGCCCACCACCATCTGCAGTGTGTTAGTGTTGGGCCAGGGATCTAAGCCAGGCATTTTTCAAGTGTCCCACAGTTGTAATGGAATTGGAAATGCTTAGGTTTTCATCTTGAAAACGACTTCCTAAAACCATCATTGTAAACACATTATGGATCTGTTGTGAAGAAAAGCTGCCATGTCTTTGTGTTTATGAGACAATGAATGCCAAATGAAGGCCACAGGAAAGCATGTCGTATAGGAAGATGGCTTCCCTGTGGTTCAAACAGAGATGAGTGGAGGGAAGGAGTTATGCCCTGGGTCACTGGAGTGACACAACCTGAACCCAACAAACCATTATTTGTCCTCTGACACCACCCTCAAAGTATTAGGGTGAATGTAGTTTTAGAAAAAATTAAGGAGGAACTATTTTTTCACTGATGGTCTTCCCCAAATATTGTATTTGGAAGATTCAATATTAAAATAGTTGTCCTATAGATAGCCAAAATGAATTAAGCACACAAACAAACCAAAACCCCAGCAGTTCAAGGATAATGACTAAAAGGTTGTCCACTGTGCTAAACTCAAGGATTAATAACAAGTAAAACTAAAGAACAGAGTTTCTACCAAAGGTGTCCAATGGCATGATCTGAGTAGATGGGACTGGCAGGTAAGGTTAATTAATATGAGATCAGTGATTAGGTTGGATTAGTTTGAGACTGGTGAGGTAGTATGGGTCAGTATGGGTTTGGTATTTTCACTGGGTTAGTCCAGGTAGGTAGTTAATGTAGATTGCAATAAAATGAAATTCAGTACCAAATATCCTTGGCAATGCTTTCCTTATCAAAGGATAGAACAAGCTAGAAGTCTTTGAGGCCATTTCTTTTATTCCTGCTGAGTCCTTAGCTATCCCACTGAGGAGGGGACTGGCATTAGGCAGGAAGATCTACACGATGCTGGAAGCTGGAAGGCCTCCTGACTTTCTGGCCTGGCAGCAAATTTAATTGCTCAGGCACCTCAGTCTCCTTTCTTTTCAGTTAGTTTAAATAGAGTTATAAAAGGGCCTCTTTCATTGTTATCTTTCTCCTCTCACCCAGTGCAGCCTGGAACCATCCAGAACTGTGAGACTCTGCAGTACTTTGGCATAGAAGATGGTATGATGTCAGCTCACCCTCACAGAACTTCTGGATTCACACGAGGCACATGGAAGGACCTATCCTTCCAAGCCCGAACTGTTGGGGCGTGGCATAATGGATGAGAAGGGACAGGTAGCTAAGACGCACATACCATGTAAGGTTTTGTATGGAGGGGCATTTGGCCAGAGTTAGAGAGTTCCCAGAAGGCACTAGGACACCACACCCCAATAAGATAAACAGTATGCAATTTAAACAAGGAAAGGTTCTTTTCACTCAGCACTTCACATACTCTACACACCGATCTTTCCTCCTGGTGCCATGTAATTTATGACAAATTTAGGAAGGCTGTGGCCTGACTAGTCACAGCAGCACACAGAGGGTAAGTGCTTCACTTGAACCTAGTTCCTACAACCCACAAGCTGAGAGCCTTTTGTTTTCATAGGACATCATGGTGGCTTGAATGAACTCTGTCTCCCACTGGCTCCGGTATGTGAATACTTACTTTCCAGTTGATGGTGCTTTGAAGTAGTGCAGCCTTACAGGCAGAAACACACTGCTGAGGTTGGGCTTTGACAGTTCACTACCTTGCCCCACTTTCAGTTTGCTCTCTCTGCTTGGTGTTTCAGGTTGAAGATATGGTCTCTCAGCTTCCTGTTACAGCTACAGTGACCAACCCCCACAAGTCCCATTATGGACTCTTCCTCTGGAGTCATGAGCCAAAATACACCCTTCAACACACTGTCTTGGCCACAGTGTTTTAGCACGTCAGCAGAAAGTAGCCAATAGAAATGCAGACAGAGAGGGTTCTGCAACATTACTTGGGACTTTGTGAATTTTACTTCCTGCCACTTTTGTCAGGTGTTCTAAGAAACAGACTTCCTTCAAACCTTGGGGCCTGAGGGTTGAGATTTATTGAACATACCCTGGTGATTTGCTGGGATCTTGTATCAGGTTTTTCTCCATGCCCCTAAGTGCCATAATCTTTGTGATTACTGGAGTACTGTAGTCATCTGGGATATGTTCTCCTAGCCCTAGGTACCAGCCCCCTTGGTGATTACTGGGGTATTGCAATCAGCTGGAACATGTCCTAATACCCCTAGGAAATCAAACTCTTTTCTTGTTCTTAAAAAAAAGAAGAAAAAGTTTTTTGGAGTTCTATTCTCATGAAACAGGTGCCATGTTTTTTGTGGATCATCTGAATCACCTATTGGCAGTGAAACTCTTTGCCAGCTCTCATGTCCTTGTGCCCAATTTAACCCCAACAACACATGACCATGAGATTCTCAGAACCCTTTTTCAGTTGGTGAAAGAAAGTGTCAGCCTTATCTCACCAGCAGCATATGGAATGCACATTAAACTTATTTCTCCCCCAGATAAGTGGGGACTCCCTGCAAAATAGTCTTACAGTCTCTGCTTCACGGGGACTTATCTATCACCCAGACAGCAAGGGCTTTGTGGATGTGAAGAATAGATGTACACAGCCAGCTCCATATTGTCTCAGGCCCATTCCTCACAGTCCACTCTGAAACCTGAGAAACACCTCGTGAGTTTTCAGCTTGAAGCTGAAGGGCCCACTGACAGTATATAATGCCTGAACTACCAATATCTCCCTGTGCTTCTGTCTTACTCCCTGGGAAGAACCACAGTAAGACCATTTCTGCTGGCTGAGCATCACACTGACTATAGAGGAGTTCTGGCATGAGAAAGCCCTGCCTTTGAGCTCATGTTTTCTGTGTAGAGCTCTGTATTCTTGGGCAGATCTTTAAATAGTTTTAGTCTCTATTTCTTTCCTTGCAGATTGAGGATGATAATATCTTGCAATAAACTTTTGAGGATTAAGTCTTATATTTATTCACAGCCCACCAGGCATACTGTAGACTCCATATAGACACAGCTCTGACACTCTCCCAGGTATGAGTTGGAATATATACAGAATCTATGTTCCCTGTTCTTCAAACTAATCAAAACAACCACCCTATACCACAGCTATTACCATACTATTGACATCTGCTATTCATTGAACAGTTACTTGTGCCAGGAATCTCTCTAGGCACTTTTTGCTGAATGATCTCATGTTTTTAAATTTTTATTTATGATTTATTTTTATTTTTATGTGTATGGGTGTTTTGATGCAGGTATATATGTGTTCCATGTGCATGCCTAGTGCCAGAAGAAAGTGTCAGATCCCCTGAGACTGGAGTACAGATGTTGTAAGCTACCATGTGGGTGCTAGATATTTAAAACATGTCTCCTTGCAGGGCAACCAGTGCTACTAACCACTTAGCTATCTCTTCAGCCCCTGGATAATATTGTTTTATATTCCAGTCACCTCGAAAGCTGGGTACTATTTTCAGCACCACCTTAAAAGCAAAAAGGCTTTGTGGTGTTCCACTGCCCATAGTCTCAGCATGAATGACTGATGGTTTGGGCTCTGAAAACCACGCCATACTCCAGCTGAACCCGAATCACCCTCTCCTCACAACAGTGACAACCTGAAGAACTCCAGCAGCCCAGAACAATAGATAAAGCACAGTTTCTGTGGAACATAATGCTGCACAGTCCTTAGTCCACCCTGTTCACCACAGATGTCTCTAATCCTTGCCCAAGAGCCATTTCAAGGTTTCCGTTCACAATGACCAAGACAAGGGTGGTTTTATCTATTTCCCTTTTCTCCCTCCCTCCCTCTTCTTCCCATTCTCCTTCCCCCTTCCTCCTCATTCTCCATATCTATGTTCAGACACACTTGCATTTGCATGTAAGTTTCACTTTTCAGGAACCATCCACCCTGCTTTTTGAGACAAGGTCTCTGATGGGGATGACCACACCAGCCTCAGAGACCCTCCTGTCTCAACTTCCTAAGTATTCAGATCACAAATGTGCACCACCGGTTTTTATTTGGGTTTACAAAATTTCTATGGCCAACTGATTCTCAGAGGTGTCTTTGAGAAAATCACAAATACATCTTAGTAGCTGTAGAATCACTGGAGTATCAGCAGCCCATCTGTTTGTCACCATTCATACTCTGAATTATTAAACGCTCACTATGCCTATTAAAGAGAGTTTGATTGAAGACTGTGTCACTTACAGATGCCTGTGATAAAGGCTTGGTCACTAGTTTGGTGCTATAGAATCTTTAAAAGTTTGGGCCTAGCAGGGGATCTCTAGGCCACTGTAGCATGCTTCACAGGGGACTAGAGAGATCTCAGTCCTTTTAAAAAAAATCTCTAGCCAGGAGGTGAACAATTTGTTTCTGTATATTTTTCCTTACTTCAGGCTCAGAGAAATAAGGCCAAGTAACTGTTGTCTAAAACTGTGAGCCAAAATAAACATTTCTTCTCCATCTATTGATTATCTCAGGGATTTACCACAGTATGTGAAAACCAACAGACTGGAGGATGCTGCCACCTGCTCTTGAGTGTGTGAACAGGTTGAGTGCTCTCTTTTCACTGGCTGACTGCCCCATTCTCTCCTCCCTGTGAGCAGATCAAAGCCTAGAGCAGCAGGTCATTTTCATAGGAAGAAACAGGAAGGTAGCATTATCCACACAGAAAAGAATCCATACCAGTTCTCACCTAAACTGCACTTGTGCTGGTGACATTGTTTTTAGGGTTGCATGTTAGGAAAAAGTCACACTCTCGGGGCTGTGTGTCTAGGGAGTATGAGTTTACATGGTCTGAAAACCTTGTTTGGCTGCTCTGTCTTAACATTACAGTCCAGATTCCCCCTCAGACTGACATTTCAGAGGTTATGTGGAACAAGAGGACCCATGGGGTAGGATTTTCACTAATTCATTGATGACAGAGATTAAAAGTTTCAACCTCCCAAATGCCATGTGTGAGCAACCTGTAAACAGTCTGTACTTATCACCTGCAGAGGTGGGGTCAGAGAGTGTCACCTGCTAAGCAGAGTCTGGGGTCTCGGAGACAGATGGGGATCTCTGCTCTAACATGATTTCTTCTACACTGAGCCAGCTGGCAATGACAGTGTCTTCTCTAGTTGGCCTGGTATTGTGATGACAGTATAATCACTCTGATTTCTTATACTGAAACAGTCAGCACTCAATCTGCAGTGTGGACAGAGAGCTGGTAGGTTCAGCTGAGCCACAGGTCATGTCAGTGTGAGAGGTGGTGGTGTTGCTTGGTGGTGGGCATTTGCTGATACCCTGGTACATACCCTGGATACAATCCCTGGCACTCAAAATTTAAAAAAAATCTACAGGGTAGCAGGGATTTCTTTAAGCTTTATTCCCCCCACCCCCCTCCAATAGACACAGCAGAAAGTTTCCATAAAGAGAGAATATCTAAATTTCTCTAAGAGGCAATGTGGTGACACAGGAAGTCTGCTGATGAAGAAGTATCCTAGTGGCCTCTGACAACAAACCCATATAAAAACTACACATGTTTTAAAATAGTTATCCTCTGTCCACCCGGCACAAGCCTTACGATTAGACTTTTAATCAAGTCCTTCTAACCTGCTCCTTCCTGCCCTCTCAGTTCCTGTGATAGGCAGGCTCCTTCCTGGGCTCTTCCTGTTTGGACTCTTGGCATAAGAGCTGAGGCTCCTGACCTGCCTTGGGCCAAGTTTTCAAAGCTCCCCTGAGTCTGTAAACAGGAAAGGTTTCCTATGAGACTGAGGTTCCTTCTTGGTCCTCAGATGGCTGTGGGATAAGGACTTCCCATTGCCTGCCATGAAAGCCTTCCAATTTAGGTTCACTAGAGGGCATGGCCACAGGGATGCATGACAGAGGGGCCAGGCCTTGCCAGGGAGGACAGAGCCTAAAGACAGGCTATAGGAGGAATGGGTGATTAAAGAGGTGGAGCCCAGAGAATCAGAAGTCTCCCAGTGGGGGCTGAGGCTGAGGAACTGGCTGACTCACAGCTACAGGTTACAGAGAGGCAAGTGGACCAGACTTCAGTTCAGTTTGAGAGGGAACCCCAGAGATGCAAGGGGTGATCTAGCAACCTAAGGACCATGGGTTTGGAGATAAAGACCACCTTTGTCCTCATGGTGAGCAAGCACTCTATTTTTAGGAAAGGGGAACAGCCAATGGTAAGTCAGAGACACTGGTCCATAAAAAGGTCTGACTTACGTGTGTTTTCAGTTTGTCATAGTCACGGCTCATGCTTTCAAAATTGGATGACATCTTTGTCTAAGGCACCTAACCTTTCCATCTGTGGTTTCATTAGAGTCCATCTCTTTCAGGCAAAATACTTTTTACCTTGAAAGACAGTCTCTAGTGGCTCAGGCTGACCCTGAGTTTGCTATGTAGCTGAGGGATTTCGGGTGTGCACCACTACAGTCGGTTTATGTGGTCCTGGGAATAGAACCCAGGGCTTCCCACACAAGGAGAGCACTCTACTAACAGAGATAATCACTATTCCTTATTTTACATTTCTTTTTGATGGTTCACCTATCAGGGTTGAATGGAGAAAGCCACCAATGCCTTGTATGCTTTTTTTTTTTTTTTTTTTTTTTAATTGGAAGACTTAATGGGGCAGTGGGCAAAACAAAATTTAAAAAATCCTTTCTTACAAAGGATTTTTTTTTAGCAGATAATCATTTTTAAAAGTCTTTAGCAAGAGAAAGAGGTGCTTTGATACTTAGATTGTGTTTGTATGTGTGTGTATACTGGAGATGGAACCAGGGCCTCACATACACCAGACAAGTGCTTACCCACTGAGCTGCCACAGTTCATAAGTCTTCACTGAACTGGTACTTGCAGACTGACTCTTCTACTGCCCATCTTATGACTTGACTAAGCTCGATTTTTTTTTTTTAATCATGAATACAAACTGAAATCCAGAAGTATGTGCCATTCTTTGCCTCCAAGCTCCCTGCTGACAAATCAGGGTTAAATCTGCTTTTGAGCACTGTGGGACACAATGACTGGGGATTTTTCACCCTAACAAGGAAATCTGAGTAACATCCTCAGATCTATCAGGATGAGAGAGCTTCAGGTCCGGCAGCTCTAGGTCAGAGGGTAACAGTCCATGAGAAGGAAAGAAATGTAAAAAGGGCTTGGCTCATACTGGATACCAGCTTAGAAGACATGTCCTTTATATTTCACTTGGAGCAGTTACTCTCTTGGGTTATAAAATATGTTAACGAGTCCCGCCTCCCTTGTTGGCTGTGACACTGTTGAGAACAACAAACTAGGCAGTGTGCAGCTCCAGTGCCTGCCTTGGTTTTGTGTGATACACAAAAAGGAGATTTCTGGATGGCAGTAGGCAATTTTGTCATGGAGATGAGAAACTAAAGAGCAGCTTTTGTTTTCGCTACATCTCAAGGCTCTTTTTTCTTCTGAGATATGATGGCGGGACTCAAGCAGGTCACAGGAGGGAGGAAGCACTTCCTGTGTGGTACATGGCTGTTCTGGGGGAACAACTAAATACAATTTGGTTCATACATAAACAAAGGCCCAAACGGCTGAGAGCAACTGAAACACATTATAGTAATTAGTTTAGGAGTTGACCCAAGACATGTTCTCATTAAAATTCTTTCTATTTTTGGTTTCCATTCCGTCATCTCCCTCTGATTTACTTTATTGTACTGGAACCCCTGCCCCAGAAGGCCCATAGCACTTCTGGGGGAAGGGTTAATAAAAAGAAGAAGAAGGAAAAAGTGGAGAGGATGGGAGGAAATTGATAGGCTCGGGAGAGACTCTCAGACAGTTTGCCTCCCGTGAGCTCTCTCAACGTCTCTTCTTGCTCTATGAGACCCTGAAGCATCTCTGCTAAAAGGCCCCATTCACATAGTCACTCCCTTAGTCTTAGTAGTCCTCACTATGTTCTTCAGCACCCAAGGCCCTGAAACTCAAGTGCGCATTGCCTGTCCCTAAGCAGACATCCAGTGACATTATCCCAGTCAAGCTTTGAGATGATCTGGGTCTTTCATGACATCCTCTGGGCAATAAAATGAAAACAACTTCATGTCAGCCAGAAGCCATATGACCGGCACACAGTTGTTGACTTGACCCTATTTATTCACATTCCAGTTCCTTCTGGGTGGGAGTCTCTACAGCTCTGTGTAATTCTCCTCTTCCAAGTACTTGGCTGCTGCTCAAAAAAGTTCTCAAATGATGCTCGGTGCTGTTTTCAGGCTGCCCATCTACTGCGGGTTAAAATATAGAAGAAAACTGTATGCTTCCATTCCAGGCTATGGAACTAAAGACTCAGGAAAACCAATTTGAAGCAAGCAGGAAAGCCATTTTTGTTAACTTCAGAGTGATTTACTCTAGAACAGTGGTTCTCACCCTTCCTAATGTTGAGACCCTTTAATAAAGTATCTCATATTGTGTTGATCTTATTTCCTACTTTATAACTGTAATTTTAGTGCTATCAATTATAATGTAAATATCTGATATTCATCCCACAAGAAAGGCATCCCCTACAGGGTTACAACCCACTGCTCAAACACAATGTGAGCCATGGTGGTGTGTCCTGGGGCCTCAGATAGGCAGACCTAGGGGCCTACTCTTAGCCTCCAAGGAGAGAATTATCACCCACAGTTACAGAGATCTTCGATAACTCTATTCAGGATTTAGGTAACTTATAACCATCAAACAAGCTATACAATACATACATAATCTACCATTTAAAAATTTCTTTTCCATGCTGGCTTAGTTGACAGAGTGCTCGTCTGGCATGCACAAAGCTCTGGCTTCCACCCCAGTATCATATAAACCAGAAATAGTGGTGCACACATCTAATTCCAGTACTTGGGATGTGGAAGCAGGAGGATAAGAAGTTCAAAGCCAAGTTCAAGGAACCCAAGTTTTTATATCTCTATAAAAAACATACAAAAAAGAAAACAGAAACAAAACAAAACAAAACAAAAAAAACCTTGCCCCTTTCATAAAATAATGCATGATAGAACCTGAACACCTGAGGGAAATCTCTTAGAAAAATTATAAGACTTGTCCTTCACTGCCACCCTATCCTTGAGAACAACATGGAATAAATTATAATACTTCCATAGGACTAGCTGCAAAGGGTGCTGGTACACCCAGTGCAACAGACTGGACGTTTACTATCCCAAACCATGAATGGAGGAGGTATGACTGACAAGGAGGCAGGTGGGGAGGAACATCCTGGGTTTAGGAGAAATATATTCTCCCTGGGCAAGCCATAGCTGTCCAAACTGAATCTACGAACTAAGAGGACAGAGTGCAGATATGTATTATCTTCTCTGTCAGCTGCGAAACACTGTGTGTGCATTTATGAACCCGACATATTTAAAGACATGAGTAGCATTTGAGGCTTTGAGGATGGGAACACAATTTGAAGTATTTTCACCAAAAAGTGTTTCTAACAGAAATTTAATATCTCTGTCTCTGTTTGTCTGTCTGTCTGTCTCTGTCTCTGTCTCTGTCTCTGTCTCTGTCTCTGTCTCTGTCTCTCTCTCTCTCTCTCTCTCTCTCACACACACACACACACAGAGAAATAGTTGTTTACATTAATTTACAAAGGTTAAATCCATTTTTTCCAAAGTCTTTGTGGCTTGCTTGGGCTAGCTTGCCAACAGAGTTCTATTATTGGCAGGGAGCTGCCCACATCCACCACACATTGTTTCTCCAGCATGAATAAAATCTCTCTGGCCTCAATGTAGTATTTACTGAGGCAGCTGCCTTCCCATTCTGGGGTCAGAAGGGTGGGTGGGGGCAGGGCACCTCTGTACCTCTGTTAGAGCTAACAGTCAATGGAAGAAGCTTTCTTTGGCTTCTATTTCCACACAGAAGTTCTGAAATCAATGCTGCTTCCGAAATAACAAAAGAACAAGAGAGGTGGCAGGCAGCCATTAACTCACTGAAATAATATAGGAAGTATATTTTATGCCTGTGGCCAATTTATATATTTCCTTCAGGGACAATGGTCAGGTATTGACAACACAGCATTGTTGTTTAAGAAATAGTGCTTCTTTTGATTTCTTTGTGTTCATGTGTATGTGTGTGTGTGTATGACATATACTTATACCCACAGGTATAGTATGCATGTTCACATGTGTGCATACATGCATATACATGCATGTGGTAAATGTGTATGTGTGAAGCTAAACTGGAGGGTGAGCCCCAGAGATTTTCTTGCAGCCGTTTCCCCAGTCATGAACTTGCTAGGGTACACGACCGCATCCAACTTGGATTCTGTGGATCAAGATTGCACAGAAAGCACTTTGTATTGACTCATTCATCAAACCTTTAAAAAACTGTTTTCTAACCTTGGCTAGTCTAGAACTCTTACACAGACAAACATAGCCTCCTGCTTGAGTGATCCTCCTGCCTCTGTCTCCTGAGTGCAACACCATGCTACTAGGCTTGTATTTTACATTTTTGTTGGATGTAGTTCATGAGAGTCTGAGCTGCTCTAAAGGGTTACCTAAAGAAAGCAATTGTCTACTCACTTCTTGGAACATAGCGTTCCTGGGGGAGGTTTCATGAGTAGCTTTCTTTCTTAAAGTTCTTTCTTAAAATCCCTGCTCTTACCCCGGCTTCCAGCTTTGTAGTCCTGGAGTACAGTAAGCCTGGAGTTAATGAGTGATTAGGGATTCAGTGGAACCACCATAGGTGATATTTACTTGCATATATGTGTGAGACTACTTTTGTTGGAGTTATGCTGAATTTATCCAGAAAGTACACCAAGACAAGACACAAGGCAGGGAAATAGTCACCTAACAGAGGGACAGAGCCAGGCTCAGTGAACTTTTCTATACACTGAACCTCAGGCCAACTCACAGCTTCCTTGCATAGTTTCCAAACCTCTTCCACAAAGAAAAGCATCCTTCCTGCCCTACACTAACTGAACCCAGGATCCTACAAGAGCTGTCTTCCTGCATGGAGCACCACAAGGCAGGACCTGATTCTCTATAGCTACAAATGCAAATGTCTTATAAAACAGCACAAGTTTCAATTAAGCAAGGAGTCAGTAAACAGAACCTTGCGGACCATACTCCAGAGATGCCCTGTTCTTTGCAAAAATAGTTTTATTGCAACACAGCCAAGGGTGATTCTCATTACAGTGGACAAGCTGAACCAAGTCTGTCTCATCAACAAATCCTACAGTATTGGAGTCTGACTCATTTCAGAAAGTGTGCTAATTTCTGCTTTAAAATATCAGCAGATGCCATAAAAACCTGTCAATGTCTTTGAAAATGTGACCAAGTCTCAATATATAACCTCCATGAATTACCCTCTCAAACAAGTGCTTTTAGAGTCTTAATAGTGTTCCATTCTTTGGCTCAGCAACCATATGTCTAGAGATTGAGTCTAATGTAATTCTAAAACATACAAAGACTTCACATTCAGATGTTAATTCTACCATTGTTTACAGTTATTTATACTTTTTGAATAATTTAAAGCACTCTAAATATCTCAAGAAGTTCAAATAAAAAAATCATCATTTTGAACAGACAATGCAATTTAATATTTAGAGCCTAATGTAATGTTTAACATTTAAATTTAAGGGAAAACAGTACAGGAAAAACTGTCTATAGAGAGGTGTACCAATTTTTTTTTGTTAAAACATGTACATATTTCTAATGCAAAGCATACAAAAAACACCAAAATAAAAGAGCTGTTATCTTTAGCCACAGGGTAATGGTATGAGTGATTTATTTTCTTATATTTTCAAATATTTACTTAAAGGAAAAATATGCACCACATGTCCACTATACTTAAAGGACCTGAGTGTGTCTACATGGCTCCAAAAAAGGCTTACTGTATAAAATGAGACAGAGTTGGCCAGAGTATTCTTTTTTCTTTAAAAGTTTTTAAATGATACCAACTTAAAAAAATCACACTCACACTGAGTTTTTATTTATTTATTTTTACTTTTTCATATGAATGTTCATGAGTGTCCAGGTACACATGTACGTGTGGAATCTGAAGGGTAACTTGTGGCGTCATCTTCAGGAATGTCAAGCAACTTTTTTGAAATAGAGTTTCTTATTGGCCTGGAGCTTACTAACGGCATGGTAAGGTTGCCTGGCCAGTGCCCAGAGACCCACCTCCCCAGTTGGTATGTAACTGGTATATATTGCCATGCTGGTGTTTTACCTGGGCTCTGAGGTCTGAACTCAGGTTCTCATGTTTGCAGGGCAAACAAACTACTCACTGAGCCATCTTCTCAGCCTACACTTTAAATTTAAAAAGAAAGGCAGGCTTCTATAAAACATATAGAATATAAAATTTAGATTTTATTTAAAGAAACTAATCTAAAAGCTATTACAGGGGTTAAACAATAGTTCCATTTTTTTTTTTTTTAACTCCAAATCAAGTTCCTCTCTATAGTTGCCTCCTTCCAAGGGAGGTGAGTGTGTGACTGGGCTAATGGTGGTAAATTCGTAGCATATGAAGCACTATTTTCTCATGTTCACAGCAAGCATCCTCACCAGCCACGCCTTTCTAAGCAGATATTTCAAATGTGTTAGCACTGATCAGTGATAGACATCATATGGGATCAACATATTTGGTCCCATGCTATCACATGACAGGACTTTATACAGCTTGACAAGAGGTTGGCAAGTTGACTCTTGTTTCTTCTTTCCCTTAAGACTAGACAGTGAAATGCATGGTATTGGGTTGGTTATCTTGCTTTGAAAGACACTGTATGTTCTCTGTATATGTTTATTTCAAATCCAAAGGCAAAAAGCAGGGTTCATCCCCATGGTCTATGTTTCTTCCCATACATTCAATACCTAATGTTTTGGGTTGACTAATATAGCTTGCATAAAATTCCCTGTAATGCTCAGCCTAGTGGCAAAATCCTGTGAATGGTAAGACAGAAGACTCAAAATTCAAGGCCAGCCAGAGTTCCAGAGTGACACTCAGTTCCAAAAGAAAACAGCGAGAAAGAGCTTAGGACATGGCTTGCTATTTATTGCTTGTTTGGCATGTGTTTAGTACTGGGACTGGGGAGTCCAAAAGAACCCCAGTTCCATATCTCCTCTAGCCTCAACTGGTTATATTTCTTTCTAAAATCTGATATTGTTACTGGCCCCCAAAATGTGGATGTGGTATGCGATGTATGTGTATGTGCATGCCAAGGCCAACATTGAGTGTCTTCCTCAACAGTTCTTCACTTCAGTTTTGCATTGGGGCAGCATCTTTCGATGAACCTGGGGCTCCTAAATTGGTCAGACTGGCTAGCCCAGTGAGCCCCCAGGATCTACTTGCCTAGCTCCATCTCCAAGTGCTAGAATGAAAGACTCATAGTACCTAGAAGGGATCTGAGCTCTAGCCCTCAGGCTTGTGCAGCAGCACATTAATCCACTTGGGAAGAACCATGTTCCCAGCCCAGGCCACCCTTTTGAAACCTCTCTTGTAATTACTTCCATTTTTCTTTGGTCATCAACCCAAGTAAACGGCTTTCCCTTAATGACTTTATGTTCTCTCTGTGTCTCTGTGTGACTTCTGTCTGTCTGTCTTTCTGTCTGTCTGTCTGTCTGTCTGTCTGTCTGTCTGTTTTATCTCTTTGTTTCCCATGTTCATCTGGATCTGAATCCTGAATCTCTTTGGCCAGTGTGTCTCATTTTCCATAGTCAAGTTCCTTCTTGGACGTTGACTTGGAGCTTCATTTGCTGTGATAAAACACCATAACTAAAAGGAACTTGGGGAGAATAGGGTTTAATCTCAGCTTTCATGTCTCAGATCACATTTTATCACTGACAGAATCGGGGCAAGGACTTGAGACAGGAATCTGGAGGCATTACTTGAAGCAGTGACCTTGGAGAAACTCTGCTTTCTGGTTTGCCAGCCATGGCTTGCTCAGCCTGCTTTCATATACACCCCAGGACCATCAGCCCAGTAATGGGACCACCTGAAATCAGCTCAGTCTCTCCACATCAGTCATCAAGAAAATGCCCCCACAGGCTTGCTCACAAGGCAATCTGGTGGGGCATTTTCTCAGTTGAGGTTCTCTCTTCCCAAATGACCCTAGCTTATGTCTAGGGCTGTAGCCAGCATAAACACCTCAACCTAAAAACTTTAGAAGCATCTTGAAATGTCCAAAATATGGCCTGCTCTTACATTTTCAGCCTTCACGTGTCAGACATGCCATCATTCTGGATGCAAAGACAGGGAAATCCACATAGTAGCCAGCCACCCAGCCTCTACTTCACCCACTGCTCTGTCTTTGTTCCAGCTTCATTGCATCTCCTTCAGAATGTACCTTTCTCTGTGTTTCTATTACTTCTTGTCACACCCAGGAATTCAGGGGTCCTTTCATTGGAGATGAAAACAAAAAGGAAAAAAATAAAGCATTTCACTCACCATTGAGTTATAAATATTTATCATATAATCATCATTGGATTTGACTTGAGTTGGAAGAAGAAATTGCCTAAGGTTTCTTTTTGTTCTTTTTGTATATTTTGAGTCACTTGAACAGTCAGTAAAATGGTATCCAAAACTATAAATAAACCCACATAAAATCATGCCCACTGGCTGTTCAGTCCCCCAGTAAGGCACACCCCAGGATGGAGAATGAAGGTGTTGGCTGAAATAGGATTCTAGCAGAAAGGAGAGGAGCTGCTTTAAAGCTAGTCAGTAAGTAGAGGCAAGAGTTTGGGAACATGCATACACTGGCCTTCCACAGAACTCAGGAACTGAGTGTACTTAGACAACAGGAATACTGAAGATTGGAACAGGGGGGAGTCTTGTGGCTATAGACCACCAGCAACCATGAACCTGTGCAAATCCTCCATAAAACCCATGCCTCAGGCAAATGCTTGTTTATATGTCTTGTTTAGAACAGGAATAGGTTCCAGGGGCACCTATTCTGTCACCTGAAGACTGAGATAAGGTGACCCAGCAAGTTGTAGTGGCATGGTGGGTACACTGAAGAGGAATCTGCAGGTGGCACGTTTCCATAGAAATTTACCAGATCTTTTTAGATAGCAATGTCATGAAGGCAGAGATGGTGGCTGTTTGGATGTGTGCTCTCTCAGTACAACACTAACTGCTACTTTCAAGATAATACACACATTGGTGTGTGAGTGAGTGAATGAGTTACTAGGCTACAGATGACATTTTCAGAGGAAGAATTTGGTGTCCAAAGACACATTAGCAGAAGTTTGGAGGAGGTAGGGGTAGGGATGTCTGAATCACCTCCAAGTTCCAAGTTCTCAGGTCTGGAATTTATAACCATATCTATTTTTTCCAAGTCTATTCCTTTATAAATGCTAAACAGCTCACTATTCATTTTGGGCTTGTATATTGTTCAGAGTATAAGCCTCACCCAAGACAATATGGAGAAGAACCACAAGCAGTCTCTTTCTCAAGGTCTGATTTGGAAAGATATGACATATGAGAGAATGTGGGCTTTATAAATACCACATTTTCCCTAATTGACACTGGGAGTAAGGTAGGTAAAAGTTACACTAGGTAACTTTTGATGTCAGTTCAGTGTTGATCATTGAGTGGATGACAATCTGGCTTAGAAAGACCACAAAGAGAAGAAATGTAGTATCAACAGGGCCCGTTTCCATCTGCATCCTGTGCCTCCAAGGGCTTGTGTTGTGTTTCCTCAACCAAGTTTCCTATCAGCTGTGGAACCGTTAGCAGGAATCTTCCGTTTTACTTGGAAGTATGTTTGTTTAAATTGTTCAGATGTGCCTAGGCAGATGAACTAAGGACATGCTTTGGAGGACAGCAGGTTTTAACCACACCCCTGACCTTGTTCAGCCTTCAGCAAAAATATTTCATTTTTTATGTGTTTGGGTTTATTCTTTTTTAAATGGGCCTAGTACAAATAAACAATTTCCTGGGGAATGTGTGAATTAACCGGTGGTTAGAAAGAGCCTCGGAATGTACTATCAATGCTAAGTCAAATTATGAAATTGCACCTTAGTGGAAAAAAAAAAAGCTATTGTGGGAATAAATGAATCTGAACATTGTATTTACAGTGTGATTCGTCTCTGAAATAGAATATTCATAATGGGCCTCGGCGGGCTACAATGACGTGCCATCTTATCTCCTGTTGATAGACCACAATCTGGGAAAATTGTTTTTACAATGGCCTCTGAATAAGCCCCTTAATTTGAATCTGTTTTACAAATAGATACACAGCTTATTACATAGGCGCTGCCTCAGAGGCTTGAAGAGTGAGGTGGGATTCATTAACAAAATCCCTGTTGCCATTCCTTTGTATTCCTTTCCAGTGTAATTTCTACTCTTTACAATCTAATTTTAATGTTTTGTTGAATGAAAAGATAAAGTAAAAGCTACTTTTGTGGTAGTGATGAAATTGGAGTTTAGGTTAATACCAGAGCTATCAACTGCACATTATGTTAAATTACACCTTCAATTGGGCTTGCAATGCACACTGTTGCTTGTGATTCGAGTCCCCTGGTGTCTGCATGGATGGTGTGTACCCGAGCAACAGAACATGTGAGCCCACTCCCAGTTCTAAACAATTTTGTTCAGAAGCAGTGTGCTCACCCACAAGTTAAGAATCAGTAAAGTCTACATGCAAAAGTCTAAAACAGGCAACTGCCAGGTATGAATTAGGGCTAGAAAACTGTTACATGTGTCCATGGAGAGGAACTTGAAGGTGGACAGAGGGGTGAAGAAAGGTGGTGATATAAAGCCCACAGTAGGGTCATTGCAGATTTGGAAAGTTTTCATCATTACAAAAATGAAAAATGAAGAGACAGGTATGTTTACCACAACATGTACATATATCAAGTCAGTACATGGGACTTAACATGCACTATTTTTGTAGGATTATGTTCCAGTTTAAAACAGAATTTAGGAAGGAGGTTTATAAGGCCCCACCCTGTCCCTGAGGATCTGTAGTTAGTTATAGTTGCTTCAGGAGGGAGCAGCATTAATTTTCTTTAGTGGTATGGTACTGTGCCTGTAAATAGCATCTCACCCATGCTCCTGTACATAGTTCTAAGGAAAATCATTGAGTCACACACAGAGTGACACCAGAGTATATGATGGGTTATTTGGGAAGAGGAAGGGAGTCAGAGGAAATGGAAGGTAGGCCAGAAAGAGTAACAGAGAATGAGTGTATCAAAATATATACTATAGGTATATGAAAATGTCAAAGTCAAACAGGTTGTTTATATAATCAAAATGTTAATAAGACTAGACTTAGAAGAAGGTAAGGAGAAAAGGCAAGGATAAAGTAGCAACTAAGCAGTAAACAAAAAATCTGAGCTGTGTGCATGAGGTATCTGAGTGTGGCATACTTGCTCAGTACCAGGCCCAGTCTCTAGGAGGGAGTCCACACACTCATGGCAACAAGACCTGGGAGAAACAGAGCCTACATGAAGTCAACAGAGTTGAGAAAGCAGGGTTTTTCTCTCCGTTCCCTTGCCAGGAACCAGATGTCCAGAAGCAGGAAACAAACCCAAAACATATAGCTAATAGAGGCTGAGCAAGTTAGTCTCACTGTATACTTACAACATTCCCATATCTAGCTATGCAAGCTTCTCCAGAGAATGACAGGCAGACATGGAAATGGCACAGTATAGAACAGATGACAGTTTGGCAGGTCATGTGTCCAAGACTGGTCTGGTTTCTGTCTCCATGGAAACACAAGTCCTGCATCCCTAGCTCTCTGTGGTGTAGTTCCAGATGTGCAGGGGTATGAGGATACTGAGGCTGAGTGTATCTGGGCTTTTGTTTGTTTCTTTGTTGTGGCCATTTATTTGTCTCTTTAGAATAGATACCAGATGCTTCTAAAGCTATCCCAGGTAGACACCAAAGAGCTAAGTGAGAAAGAACCTTTCTGGGGGTGCAGGAACTGTGGGCTCTTGTAGGTGGAATTGTGCACCTGCCTGTTGCTACACTGCTGCAGAAAGGTTGAGGTGGTATCCAGATATGTCAGTTACACCTATAATCCCAGAAGTTGAGAGTTGAAGGCAGGAGGACCATAGGTCAAGATTTTCATAGGCTTCACCTCCAGTTTGAGGCTATTTTAAGCTACTTAAGATTATGTCTTAAAAGAAAGGGTGAGGTGAATGCCTCACCCTCTATGTTAGGATACACTACAATGCAGCCACTCTCAGGGCTTGCTTAGATTCTGCTCCAGTTATTTCTTTATTTAGGATGCAGGAATTCCATTTTGCTGGTTGGTGTGAGCCAATGGATTTAGGCCTTTTTGCTGGGAATGCAAACCAGGCCACCTCCTCTAAACAGAGATGCTCACATCCAGCACATACATCTGCCAGATGGAGCAGAGGCGCCCAATTATTTGTGTTAAATTTATGCAAAGGTGGTTTGGATGTGAGCCCAGATATGAACCAACAATACACAAGGATGATTGAAAGGCACAGGCAGGCAACAGGGCAAAAGAGAACTCTAATGTTTCTAAACAGAGTAAGTATGGGGAAAGTGCTTTGGGGAGGCTGAGGCAGGAGTAAGGAGTAGAATTTGAGTGTGACAGAAAAAGGTTGAGAAAGACTGAAGACTCATGGCTCAAAGACTTTTCAACTAAAAAGACTTGCGGAACAAGTAGAGATCACTGTAAGGCCAGAGATTCAAATTTGGGGAAACAGGGATGAAGGGACAACAAAAAGAGAAAATGTTGGCTTGGACAGTATGATTGTTCATTTATGGAAATGAAGTCTTCTAGGCAGGCATCATCCAGAAAATGGGGCAAAATTAGATTTCAACAAACTAGTAAGATCTGGACTTAACTAGGCCAGGTGGCTGAGATCAAAGAGGTCTTTCAAAGAGGATTCAGAGCAGCTGGAGAAGGCCCAGCCAAGCCGGTGTTACAACACAGAAAAGTGGATGCTGTGAGGTAGATGAGAGGAAGAGATGATTGTATTGATGTTGAACAAAGGCCCATCAGATGAGAAGATGGATGGTTAAGTCTGTAAAGTACTTGTCTTAAAAGCAGAAAGACCTGAGTTGTAACCCACCATTCAGGTGAGAAGTTGGACACAATTCTAGTGCCTGGGAAGTGGAAGGAGGTGGGTCTCTGGGCTCCCTGGCCAACCAGCCCAACCTAGTCATAGGCTCCAAGTTCAATAAAAGACCTTGTCTCCAAAATCAAAATGATGGCCCTGGAGGTTGACGTTTAACTCCACATATCAGCAAGAACACTTGTGAATGGCTCTCTCACAGACACACATAAAATAAATTAGGACCATGTAATGACCAACAGTTGTGAAAATCATGGAGGGTAGCATTTGAGTCAGGAGAGACCAGAATAGAGCCCTGACTTGCGCTGGCACAAACACAACTCCAGGCAGTGAGAGGAAAGCTCATTTTGGGGGAGGCTGAGGCAGGAGTCCACAGAGTAGGACAGAATACATGTTTAAGAAGCGACAGCACCCACGATGGAGGTTTTCTTTTTGAGGATGAGAAAGTCCTACAGAATTCCTTTGACTCAGGGGTTCCCACAGAAAACGAAAGCAAATTTCTTCAGCCAGTTCCCCTGCCACACCTGCGTCATTTCAAATGAAGTCCTTTCCAAGCATTTCCAATATATTCCATGTCCTCAACTGCTGGTCGTAATGGTGAGCTGGGAACAAGGACTGGAAATAGTCACCACATCTATTATTATTCTTAGGGCTCTCCCTGAGAACATGCTTTTTCAAGATTCTCCCTTCACCACTGAAGGATCTGATGAAACTAGACATGGAGAAAGGAGATGGCAAAGCTAAAGGATATACTCGGGTATTAACAGGGAAGGTATGAATGTGTGAGTTACCTGTTTTAAATATTGATTTCCACAGTAGCCCCTCCCTGTGAATGTATGGTATTAAAATCCATGAGACAACTATTGGTCAACAATGGTTGAAATGGCTTGTCCTTCCTGCAAAATGGCTCCTGCCTTGGGATTTAAGCACTGGCTGATTCATTCTCTGAACGGGCCAGGCATATTTCCAAGCCCTTAGGGATACACAGGACGAGAAACACACATGCTTTTATTATTAAGTGTGTGATATTGAGATACCATCTTCCAGGAGGCATGCTAGCAACTCCACCCATCTGATGTTTAGAGACTGATCAGAGCCCAGTCACCTTTTCAAGACCATGGAGAAAAGTTCTTGGGATTGTCTCACTGCAGTTATGCACGAATTTGGAAATATTTGTGTCTCCTCCCAAGGATGCGGATGTTATTGTTTACAGTCTGAACTTATTTTAAGGAACAAAACCTGCGGATGCACTTCCTGCCCGAGTCATACCTAGGCTTTATTTAACATTGGTCTCATATCCATCAGCATTGTGTTTCTGAGATAGGGGAGGAAGGAAGACTGCACACTTCCAGGAGAATAGAGGTCTCTGTGAGGCTCACTGAATCTCCCATCCACGGGAAAGGCATGAAAGTAGAAGTTAGAAGGGGACTAACTGGGAAGATAATGCATGGACAAAGATCCATTACTGTCTATAACCAATATATGACACTCAGATGATTGGAGGACTGGCAAGATGGCTCAGCAGCTAAAGGTGTTGGCTGGAAAACCTGATGACCTGAATTTAATGCTTAGAACCCCACACAGTGGTAAGAGAGAACCAACATTCACAGGCAATCCTCTGGCTTGCATACACGCATCACAGCAGGCATGTGTCCACATGCACATATGGGTAAATACGTGCAATACAAAATTTAAAGATGAAGAAGGCTGTGCCTCTGAGGTGTCCTCAGACCTCACAGTAGGCAACCTGGCCCATTGTTTAATCTCCCCAAGTACACCAGCTGATACTGTCAAAGCAGCATTGCTAACTGTGTTATAATCACACCATTCACATATAATTGGGACCCAGCCCATATGAACCGTCTCCTGTTTCACAGATGGGAATGAATGGCTGAGGGGCAATTATAACCCTTGGCCTCAATTCTCACCAGAGTCTTTCCTCACAGGGAACTGCCAACACGGTCCCCTGGCAATCAGGAATCCCCAGCTCTCAGTAATGAACCTGCACATACATCAGACAAGAGGTGAGAAAGCTAAGGAGGGAAACAGAAATATGCCTTGAGCCTGAACCAACATACACAGTGTATATTGCTCAGCATAGCCCGGAATGGACGAGGAACTTGGCATTAGGAGAAAGCCACCTGGGGGAGTACAAACACTAACCAAATAGTAGAAAGAGGTACCTGAAGAGAGGAGTGTCAGACCAGAAGGGCAAAGCAATAGTGAGGTAGAGGGAGTGAGTGCCCAGACTCTTCAGTTAGTTGGAAATTATCATTTTTGTAGTCTACCATGTTTTCCAAAGAATGATCATCTCTAGAAACTAAAAATTTTACTCATTCTAACTATCTTTTTCCATAAACATATTTATGAAATTAATGTTTACTTCCTCAACTTATCTAAGAGCAAACATCACCATCCCTTATTGAGACTATGTGAGCACAGTGCCACCTTAAAGGCACTCCAAAAAGTGGGGTTCTGTATGAATGTCATATCTTTGTTTTCAGTATGTTGTTTGTTCCATTTAAAGTGGGAAACTTTATATTCTTGAAGGTTTTAGATTGACTTTTTTTTCTAACACTAAATTCTGGTTTGCATCATGTGTCTGTGGTAGCTCGGCCCTTAGAGCACCTGTTTTGCTCCCAGTATCTGTTTATGAGAGAGTTACAGGAGATCTTCCAATGTTGCATGAGAATCATTGCCTTGAGCATCTCTGCCTCGTCTTCAGAAGTTAAGATCTTGTAGAATGACACATCAGGAGGGAACTGGAAGCTCTCCCGTGACAGGCTAGCCTGTCACCAAAGCCATAGGAAACACCTCTCTCCTGATTTGGCTGCTTGTTCAAAGTATCTATTCAGATAACAACAAAATACTTTTCAGGGTCTGTTTTTTCTCAGAAAACTCCTCTGTCATAGGAAGCAAATGCCTGGGCAACCATTCTCCCCCAAGTTCTCCCAGGGCCACAGTAGAAAATAAAAGTGTAAAACATGATGAGTGGGAACTATGAGAAACTTTTACGACATCTGCCTGAGATTAAGTAAATGTGGAGTGTTTACAAGGAAACGTGACCCCTTTACCTGGGGTCTGGGACTAAATATGCAGCTGGTGCCTGGAACATCCATTTAAACATCAACAGTATAAACTCATGCCATGCCTGGCCTGGCTACCAGATTTGGGCAAGCATTATAGTAACATATGCTTTGTTTTCAGAAAACCACCAACCAAAAGTGCCAGAATTTAGATACCCCCACCATGAACTAACTGCAACTTTGGGCAGAGCAGGAAACCACCAATTAGCCCTCTGTAGGATCCATAAGTGCTTTAATTAATCGAAAAGCTCAACCTTTGCTCTGAATTATGGGGTTTATATTTAAGCATTCGCAAGAGATGGTTCAGGGAAGAAAATGGCTGGCAACAGTTCAAAAGTCTTTCATACAAAGGGCATGGCCCAAATGTGCCTTGTGCTGCAACAGTCGCTGTCAGGTTTTTGGTCTTTGAGCATTTAATTTGCACTTCTCCAACTTCATGTCTGTGGTGTTTAAAACACACGAGAGGAAGAAGTGCATGAGATCACATGCCCCAAGCATACATACTCAGGGTGAAGCTGTCAAAGTCAAAAGGTGCCACATTGTTCTTTATAAGCAGTGTGTGGTGAGGTAAAGGAGAGGGCTAGGGAGTTGGCTCAAAGTAAATCACAAGCTTGATGACCTAAATGTGGATTCTCAACCTCTACGTGAAAGCCTGGTATGGCTGAATGAGATGGGATCATACATGCCCATGCATACACATATGGATTTAAAGAAGAGAAGGATAGAAGCCATGCTGAGCAAATGAGATTCAGTAAATACATGCTGAGTCTAGACGGAAAGAGGCATGTTATAAGGCCAGTATTTCCTTAGTGGACATGAATGTTTTTGAGCAATTGTGTGGACAGGACCCAAGAGATGATGGGTGGTTTGTTTGCCTCTGTTTGTTTGAAGAATGTAGTCACTGGGAGCAGACACACTGCTTCCTGGGCTCTCTGCATCATTTCAGCCAGACGACAGCATTAACTGACCTAGATCCTAGACACAGGCCATCTGAACACAGACTAGCTGGATGCCCATTACTGTGAGGAGCTAGAACAGTGACGATGTTGCTGCCTGTCACATTCAGGACTACTGACAAACACCCAATTAAGAGGCATTTGGAACCTGATCCGAACACTAGCCCTCCCTGTCCCTGCCCCCACCAATTATCAGTGTTGATGAACAGGCTACTGCAATTAGTGAAGTTTATCTTCGACTCTCCTTGTGCACATGTTCTTATGTGTGCTGTTGCTGAGACCTGTCAGCATATGTGTATCTAACCAAACATGGTGGAAACACACACAGAGCTGGAGGCACATGTCTGCCCAGGTCCTTTCTCAGGCTCCTATTTTCCCAGAATGATTCTAGTTGAGAGCACCACAGACTTGTTGACACAATTTCAAGTAGCCTACTCCTCTAGCTTCTGAAGGAAGTTGGGTCTGGATGTATGTATACACATGTGAACATACATATAAAGGCCAGAGCTTTGACTCTGAGTCCGGGTGGTTGGTACTAGGGATGTTGCAGGTACTGACCAACAGTTCCCAAGATGACTCATTTGTACTTTCCTAAGAGCTGTTCACTTTAACAGAGTTCAACAGTACCCCCTTCACATTGCCCACAAAGTAAGTCATGCAAGATCAAAACCAGAAGTGATAAGATGATCCAGTAAAACAAAGGAAGAGGAGCTGGGAGACCACTCAGCTGGTACAGTGCTTACTGTACAAACATGAGAACCAAGTTCAATTCCCACCATCTATGTGAAAAGCTGGATCTACAAACCCAGTGCAGGGGAAGATGAGGAAGGAGGGTCCTTGGAACTCACTGGTGAATTCCAGATTCAACCTAGAAGAGACCCTGCCTCTAAAGCATAAGGTGGAGAGTTACTGAGGAAGTAATCCAACAATCATGTTTTGTTTCAGCACAACATACAGACATGTGCACCGCTCCCAGCCACAAGACAATCAACTGAAGAATTTTCTGAATCCCCTTTGCATAGAAAGTAGATCCAGATAGGAGACTTTGTGTTTGCCATAAGGTGTCTGTTAATATATTAAGTAAAGATAAGATATTTCTACATTAGCCACTGGAAAAAGAATGAGCTGAGTTTTCAGCAGGATGGAACTCCTTATCAGAAGGGAAGGAGTGTGACTCTGTGTAAATGTGAGTGTCCATGTCTGTGTGTGTATGATGTCTGTATGTATGCATGTGTGAGGTAATGTCTGAGTGTATGCCAAAGTGTGTATGCACCTCTGCGTGTGTATATCTATAAGTGTGTGCATGCCCATGTCTGTTCAAATGCATGCCTCTGTGTGTGTATGTCTCTGTGTGTGCCCATCTCTCTGTGTATGTATCTGCATAAAATGAAAGCTCTTGTTTTTGTCTGAGTGATGCTAAACTGTTAAAGACTGGATAGAGGGGCTTGAATGTACTTTCCCTTTCACAAACACACACACACATATCCACATAAATACAACACAAACACACATATATACACACAAGCATACACCCAGAAACAATACCTCAGGAAATATAACTTTTAATATAACAGTCAAAAATCAAAACTGATGCAAAATTGCATGCTGAAAGAAAGAAAGAATGAAGTCAGAAAATATTAATCAAGGAAATGAAAATGGGACTTAGCCAATAAATGACTTTGTAAAATTATGCCACTTAAATATGTAAAATTATGTAAGTGTAAAATTACAAAATTTAATTTGCAAACATAATCAGATTTTAAAAACAAAGGGGCAGATTAAGTCTTAATAAATGAGCTTGTATTCTTCAAAAGTAAATTGGATCAGTAGTGCCTCCTAGCTTATAAACATTTAGGAAATTTTAAAAGTCACAATAAGGAAACATGGTGTGACTTGGTTTATCAAGCCTCCCTTCCCCAGATCTGACTATGATCTTTAGTTAATCATTGTGATTCCTATGGAGTTATAGGAATGAAAGGTTCTTTTAGCTGCATAGACGTCATGAACATGTCCATCATTGGTGATGTTAAGAAGATGCAGTAGAAATTAGAGAGAGAAAAACAACCTCATGAGTTAAGAAGGTAGAGTAGAGCAGGGCCTCAAACATTCCCAAGCCCCACCTTTGTAGGTTTTGTTCTTCTGCAGCTTTCTATTCATTTTCTTAATGTTTTTAACCCAATGTCTGTGAAATTTTTATTGCTCCCCAGATAAAGACATCCGATCTGAATGTAACCACACACCTCTCCGCTCGGCAGTATTTGTCACAAACCATTATAAATTACCATGCTGATAGCCCGCATTGCTGGGAAGCCAGAGAAGTTTCATAAATCCTAACTACTCTGTCAATGGTATTCTTGTTTATTATACAGAAATAAAGTTTTATGAGACTCAAGATGTCTGCCTGTACCACTGAGGGAAGCCTTGGAGCAGTGGGTTCTGAACAGTTCAACAATTCCAATGTACAATGAATTTTTTTTCCTCAGAGATTCTCAGCTGCTCTGCTTTCAACGGGGCTTTAACACCTTCCAAACAAGCAGAATTTTGCTGACACAAAAAGGAGCAATTCCTATTTCTTCCATCTTCTCAACACTGTCCCCTCTCAGAACATTCTAGCGTTGTCTCTTATATCAATACAAGAACATCCGGCTGGAAACCCTAACCTCTTGTTATCCTTGAAGACAGATGTTCTGCTGTTCTGTTCATTGATTGGTTTACACTACACCTTGTTCAATGAAAGAATGAAAGAGGTCATATTACCCTGGTTTCAATGCTTTTTGTGTAATGAACCCAGTTGCATGGCAGCATCAACACAGACTGTTGCATGTTTAAAACAAAATAAGGCTCAGCAACCACATCTACGTTCATTTTCCCCAAGGACTAGCCACTGTGAGACCCTAACTCTTACTTTGCAAAGTAAGCCCACAGTTGAGTTATGAACTAGCTCAGTTTTAGCACCCTTTATGTAAAAATATCATGATTATACCCTACCTTGTCAGAGTCATAGAATGGTTTTTACATAATTACAAGCAAAACAATGAAAATTTCAAGAGATTTTTTTTCCCTGCCAAGCTACTTAGCTGGTCTAATTACATGTCCAGTGCTTCACCATAGGAAAGAGAAATGCTTCCTTGGGTCTCAAAGACGCTTCTCTATAACAAATGTTACAAGACATTGATTTCTCGATTTTTTCCCCCTGTGGTAAAAGTTGACTGTACAAATCGTGGCAATTTAAAGAAAAAAGTGCAGGTTGCATTTATATGAGAACCAACCCATTACAGGATCGATACATTTAGCTTGACAAATGTTTACTTTCATATTTTCAAATGTTCTAACAATAACCAAATTGTTGATGTCACCGTCATGATGAAAACGTCTTGGTGGAGAGATTTTAGCTTCTCAATGACTTCACACCAGCTACCTCACTTATCCCACTAGAAACTCAATAGAATTAGCACACACACCATTTTCCTGTCTTTAACCATCCATATACTGCAGCCAAAGAGGAAGACATGTCAACTATCCTAACTAAGGGGAACATGAACAACTGGTTTGTTCTCTGAGACAGGGTTTCATGCATCCCAAACTTCTTTCAAGACTGCTGTGTATCTGAAGGAGAACTGGAAGAAGTCCTGACTCTCTTGCCTCTACTTTTAGAAGCTGGGATTGCTGGTGTGAGCTGCCATGATCTGCAGAGTTTACAGGGAGTTCCTATAGGTCCTGTACTGAACTCAGCTTCATAAATGTTCTCATACAGTCAGAAGACAAAACAACACAAGCTATTTCTTAAAGACACTCTGTGTTCCACCTTCTCAGGGAATTCTGACCACCTGCAGATGTTGAGGCTGTGACTCTGAGCATATCTCACTGAACAGCACTAATTGCCACCCTCAGTAGTGACCAGAAGCCATGTAGGATCTTGAAAGATGGACAAAGCCATGCTTAAGGTGCACTCCCTGTGACACTTTGAAGTTTTTCATTGTGAAAAAAAAAAAAAAAAAAAACTATGTGGCCACACTTTAGAATGAGGCACAAAGGCATTTCCCATGAGCAGAATCTCCCTGCCTTCACCAGAGTGAATAATCAGCTTTTAAATGCTGGTGGCTTCTAGGGCGTGGAGCTTGAGCTGTGATGATTAAGAGATTACTTTATTCTGCAGCAAAAAAATAAAACCCATAAACAAACCTCCTCAAAACCCACCACCACACAGTTTTTATGGAAAGAATCTTTTCTTAAAGCTGTGTGTACAGTGTGTGTGTGAGCATGTGTGTGAGTGTGTGTGAGTATGTATGTATATGCGAGTATGTGTGTGTATGTGTATGTACAGTGTATGTGTGAGTATGTGTGTGTATGAGTGTGTGTGTGCCTGCCCCTGCCCCACAGTGATTGTGGAGAGGCCTTGTAGCAATAGGTTTTCTCTTTCAACCTTTTGGCTCCCAGGGATTGAAAGAAGTCACTCAGGCTTGGCAGCAAGTGTTTTCAATTACTGAGCCATCCTGCCAGCCCCTGGTTGTCTTTTTAAAGGAAGGAAATGGACTAAAAAGTGGTCTTCCTCTCCTGTCACATTCTACCCTGTAGCATGACAAATAGACATGTAAAGTTTCCCATATATCATCTTCCTCCATCAATTTCTTGAGGCAGCCTGTGTATGCATGTATTATTTGTGTGTGTGTGTGTATGTTTGTAAAAGCACTACCTATACATAACAGCTTATCAATTGCTCCCAAGCTTCCACTACAGGATGCAGGCTCAGCATATACCAGCTCTTAGAACCATTCCTGAATGCACATCCCCCTCCCCACTTTTTACAAGTATATATGAGGTGACATCACTCGAGAAGTTGGAAACTGTCCAGAGTGGAATGTTCAAGACATAAAAATGAGCAAAATCACAAATCAGAATTAGATCTGCTTCCTTCTCAGAGTGGCTGTTGAACATGTGTGACCATACCACCTCTGATGACTAGGACTACTCAGAGCACTTAATTCTGTTACAGTTACATGGTCATAATTTCTTGGTGAAAAATCGGTATATGTGAGCTTATTGAAATCTGAGAATATTTTGAAAGGAATCATGTTTTGCCAAAGTTTCTTGAAAATATCTCCTATAGCAGTTTAAACATTGTCAAGATGTAAAAATATATACAAGAACACAGTATCTAAGTTATCTACACTATTAACACTGTAACAATCACCACAAAATATTAATAAGCTGGGTGTGGCTCAGTGATCAAGTCCTTGCCTACCATGCATGAAGCCCTAGGTTTGATCCCCAGAACTTCCAAACAACAACATCAAAACAATTTCCTGTTTTCTAGAAGGCACTGGAACACTTCATTAATTATACAATCCAAGGGTTGGAGATTTGCTCAGGGTAGAGCACTGGATTTGGTTCTCAGCTTCAAAAAAAAAAAAAAAAAAAAAAAAAAAAAAAAAAAAAAAAAAAAAAGACAAAATAAAAGTCAACCCAAATGCTGGATAAACTGGAACCAGAATTCAGTCCTGCTAATCATTCATGGATGCATCTTCTGCTTGTGAATTTCTGCTAATTCACTGGACACTAGCAAGCTGAATAAAGTAGAGACATTGATACCCTGACTAAGAAAGCTGGCTGTCATTACACCACAAAATCAACAGATTTCTGAGTCCTTTGTACAAGTAGGAATGTTTTCATATTTCTCTAAAAAAGTTCTCTAAAAAAGAATAAAAGTATTCAACAGAGCAGCTTTTATCCTTAGAGTTCACATCTCTAACACAGCTAAGTTCAAAGTAAGTACTGGCCCATGTCTTCATTACTATTCAAGTTCAAACTGGAGATTGAACGCCTCAGAGAGCTCCAGTGTGAGAGCATGTGAAATCAAGTGGGCCAGACACCAGGAGTTGGTCCTGGATGTGGAGAGCATCGAGCTATGAAGTCCTCCGTGGTCCACCTCATATGATACAGAAGCAGAAATACCACATCTATAACCAGGATTTTCATATAAAGAGTATGGGCATCATTTAGATGGTCTCTTCAGTAAAACATTGGGATAATGAAACTTGTCATAGACCAATATCTAGTAACTTCAAGTTGAAAGAAACAAGCAGGTAAAACAGATGAGTTCTAACTCAGCACACACCCAAGCTATCATTGCATTGGTGCATTTAAAAAATTATTTTCATAAACATTTCCACAATTAACCTGATATTTAATACTCTTGTTTAAGCTCAGAACAGTAGCAAATGTCTGTACTTGGGAGGCAGAGACAGGAGGATCTCTAAGCTCAAAGCTGGCCCCAACTACAAAGTGAGTTTCAGGACATCTGGGGCTACATATTGACAACCTGTTACAAACAAATAATCAAACAAGTCAATTAAACAAGCAAAATAATGATAGTAACAAACCCTCTAATTCACACTGTATGATCACCTCCTTTTTTCAGGTCAAATTCGATGCAATCTTTCAGATAAGAGTGCTGGGATAGCCTCTGACACAGAGCTATAGATCCCAGCTATGAGAAATAGAGTTCTAAAATAATTAAATGAGCCACAGATTTGTTTAAAAAACACCCGACTCCAACATCTGCAAATCATGTTTACTGGTGACCCACAATACTTAAGAAAACGCAAACCTTTTCTCAAAACCCTTTGCAGAAAGAACCACACACTACACATTTCTTAACAAAAGATTTCCCAAACTAAACGTGTCAACAGAAAGAGGACAAACAGTTAAACACAGCCTGATTAATTGGGTGAACTCAGACACTTGTAACTTCATTACCACACCACTGACAATTGAACTCATCTAAGTCCGGACCACTCATTTACTTTCTCACACTCACAGCCACAGATACTTCTGACCACTAGATGGTGCTGTGGCGCCCTGTTCAAACTCCCTCACTTACTTGCAGTCTCTGTCCTCCAAATCGAAATGTGGGTTGAAGTTGATCATGATTCTCTGGTAGGGCTCCGGAGCTTGGATTAGCCATTCACACTTCTCACTTGGATGGTAAGAATGAGGGTAGCCGGGAGATGTAAGGTACCCCGGGTTTTCAATTTTTATAGTCCCGCCACATTTGTCTGCAACAAAAATGACATTTTAGCAGATCTCTCCTTATAACCAGTTGAGTCTTCTAGCTTTACATATGCACTGACAATTGGCAAACATTCTGCCAATCAAGGGAACTCCAATGTGTCCCTCACAAACCCTCCATGTGACTCTAGACGCGATAAACACCACACCACCAAGAAACACTCTTTTATCTGCAGGAGCATGACTTCCACAGAAAGCCTACTGAGATCTGAGATGCTTTTCCCTCCCACCCAAAGTTCCTCCCAAAGAAAGAGGTCTTCTAGCATTAAAACATTAAATCCCCTCAATTGATGTTAACACAGCCCCCTGGGAGCTCCTGCTAGACTTAATTATCTTCCAAGAAGTGTAATCACATTAAGGAACAGCACTAAGTGGAAGGTGCCTAAAAGATGCTGTGCCACTCCTTGCAATTGGCTTTTTGATGATAAGCCTGGTCAGTGTCATTGACCAGTGGGGACTGTCTTCCAGGACTTTGGTTGGCCTGAAGTCTAACCTCCTTTGGTTGTTGTTTTATCTGCCTGTAAATCTAAGTGATTTCGAGTTATCAAAGTGCAGCTGGTGATGCAGAAAGAACTCGGCTTTACTTCTTCAAGTTGCTCAGCCTTAGAGACCAGATCAAAGCAATGGGGCAGAAAGAAAAATAAATAGCCACGCGGCATTAATTCTAATTACTAAATGTTAGGGGAAGCCCCGGCCACTGAGGTCCAGGCATCACAGATGGCAAGCTACATTTTCACATCCCGGGAAAGAAAGGCTCTCCAGTTTTCAGTCTTTACTGAAAAACAAACCACTACCACACCACGGCAAAAACTCAAATGCTGAAGTGACTCTCTAATAGCTAAATAAACCAGACTCTGGGCTGGTTTACAATTCAGCATAGATCGTTACTGTCACTCTCTATTATGGGTTTCACACAGGAGAGCCACAGTCTACAAATGCCACCCCATTTATTGGTGCTTAATTTTAGGCAATAAAAATTTGGTGCATAAACTATGTAAGAAGTACAGGTATGAGACATTGGAATATATAAAGCCTATCAATCACAAACATCCAGTAATGGTATATATAGATTTTAATATTACATCTAATAGATTCCCTGTGGAAAGAGAATGGCATTCTTTGCTCTCAGCATGAATTTATAAATCTACAGAATTTTATTACAGGAAAACCAGGTCAAATGGAAATGAAAGATGAAGTGCACATCAAAAATGCATAAAGCTACATGCATTACAGAAGTCATTTCCCATAAATTAAAAAGAAGACAATATAAATTATGTTGTTTTCTCCAATTGCTAGATGTTTCTGGCTGTTAGATTGGAGGGGGTTGGTCCTACAGAGTCTCTTCCCATTGGCTTTTAAAAGCTTTAGGTCTTCAGGAAAAATGCTGCAACCAATGCTCAGAATATCAGCTAATGGTGTTAGCCAGCTCAGTGGTGTGATTCTGTGGAGGCTCTGGCATTATTTTCTTTTGTGCAGAAATCTTGGAGAATGACACCCTCAAGTCCCCCACCCCAGCTCATTAAGTCACTCTAGCTCTGTGTAGCCACCATGGCATCTGTTGGGGGAGTGAAATAAAACAGTCGACAGATAGTCACTTCAGAAGACAGTGAGGTGGGGTTGGTACCACACCAGGCCACTTTAATCTGTGACTTCTGAGAAAGTGACAATGTAATAAGATAATGCGGGCTGCTGGACTCCCACGCTCTGTTCAGTCTCTCTAACACTTGATTAGGAGAGAGCGATTCCTAATGACTGTAGACCATTAGTCCTAAATAAGGTTAATGAATTAATTTAGTAGACACTTGCTGGGAGGAGGTGGATATGGTTTTAAGAGGACTACAATCTTACTGAGGCATGTGCTGGCCCTGGCCACCTCAATCGTAGCAATAGGGTTTCAGTTGAATGGAGTCCAGATTCTCAGCATTCCCCATATTTCTGCTAAGAAAATTAAAAAGTGGTGTGTGTGTGTGTGTGTGTGTGTGTGTGTGTGTGTGTGTTCAGAACCACGTAAGTCTTGATGCTCTTCACATTGGCTAGCATGACCATCTTCGGGTACCCCAATATGGCTCTAACCCAGTGTTGTCCTCAATCTGTGGGTTGCCACCCCTTTGACAAACCTCTTTCTCCAAAAATATTTACATTATGATTCTTAATAGTAGCAAAACTACAGTTATGAGGTAGCAATAAAAATAATTTTATGGTTGGGGGTCACCACAACATGAAGAACTGTATTAAAGGGTTGCAGCATTAGGAAAGTTGAGGACTGCCACTCCATCCTTAGGTATTATGAAGGAGGTCTAAGCATTTGAGTACTTTTGGTAAGAGGAAAAGGTAGTTCATCCCCTGCCAGAGTACAGAAGCACTCCACCAACTCAGGTTCATTAACAAATTAAACTCCACATTCATGATTTTTTGAGTGTTTGGCTTCCCTTCCAGAGTGTATAGGAAGATGCCGCCAACTCGAATTCATTAATAAATTGAATTCCAGCCGTGTTCACAAAATTTTGCATACCTTTTGAGAACACTGCTTGGTACCTGTTGGGGGAGATCTATAGTTGAAATCACAAAACTCAGGGAAAGCACATTAAGGAGATTAACTTCTATCATAAAAGAATGATTTAAATTCTTCCTGGTAGAGCCCCCCGCTCGGCTCTTATTAAAACAATATACTACAGTAAGTAGTAGATGCACTTTTCTCCTAATTACTTTGATTGAAATCTAAGCCAGACAAAGTAAGCAGTTAGCTATTAGTTAATAATAATGCTGAACATCTACTGTTCCGATCAGCCCTTGCCTAACCTTCAGCACCTTTCCAGGGGACACGAAACACATTTGTACCAGATCCCATTTTAAACACACGCTTTAGGTTCCAGGGCACTGTTTACACCCAGGATTGCCTTTCATTTACTTAACAGCGAGTGGTTTTAAAAGCCAACTGGAAACTGCAACAGGGTTACGGATTCTCAGCTACGCTGCTGCCTCACACTGAATAGATCCAAATCCTTTATTGACAGTGAGACTTTCATTCATACTTCAGACTGATCACAGACGGTTTACAAAGGCAGAGGAGAGAGTTCCAGCGCCAAGACTGACCGCTATCTCGGTCGTCCACCAGAGGAAACCGAGCAGGGGTGTTTCGAGGAGAACCAGGAAGTCCTCCCGGTGAAGTGTTCATTAACTCTCAGCAGCCATCAGATTTTTGAAAGGGAGTCTCATTTAATTGCCTCTGGGAGGAAACATTATTAAGATAATTGGTGTGCTGATCTGGGAAGGTAGGGAGCTCTGCCTCGAAACAGAGGCAGGAGAAGCTAGCAAAAAACTGGAGCAGGGGGCCAAGGGCTTGTGGTCCTCCTGCCCCAGACGCCCTGACTTCTCCGTTCCTTGAGCAAGGCAAGTTTTCTGCGTCCGGGCAGCCGTGCGCGCGTTCCGTGGCTGGGGCTGGAAACCCCTCGCCCGAGGGGACCGGCAGCCTCGAGCACTCTGGTCGTTCCCGCGTCAGGCTGTCACTTACCGTTGCGGAAAGCGCCCGCCAGGGCGAGGGCAAGGGCGAGCGTGGCGCACAGCAAAGGCAGCCCCCTCTCCATCCTCCTTCTCCAAGCCAGTCCCCAGGCAGCCGCGGGAGAACACGATTATGCGGACGAAAACCCAGCAAACGGGAATCTTAACAATCCGAAACGCTCTTAAGTCCGCCTAAGAACCATAAAATCCTCAGCGGGTCTTGGCAGGGAAGGCTAGCGGCGTGGCAATGCCCGAATTCGCAAGAAGCGCGTCTCTTTTTGTGTCTCAAGTCTCCTGCATCCTGTCATTTAGCTCCGATTTCCTCTCCCTTTTCCCACACTTGTTCCTCTTCCAGGAGCCACTGCCCGGGCCATGTCTCAGGAAGAAGAAGAAGGAGGAAAAAAAGAGGGGAGGAGTTGCGAGGAGGAGGGGAGAGGGCGGGCGACACACCAAAGCCAATTTCTAGAGGGAAAGAAAAAAAAATCCCGCTTGATTCTGGACGGGTTGGAGCCGAGGAGCTGGCGCCCAGAGGAGGTCCGGGTTGTCTGCGGAAAGGAGAGAGAGCAATGAAAAGATGAGCGGGAGAGCGAGGACTTTCTCCACTGGCACCCGCCTCTCTCTCCGACCTCCCCCTCCCTCCCAGATCCCTTCCCTCGTTTCCTCCCGCCCCCTCCCCGCACAGCTCTGCCAGTGATTGCTTGGCTGGAGAATCGGAGACACAAGTTTCTCTCCGCGTGCTTTCCCGGTCCGTCCTCCGGGCTCCCTTGTCCACCCCACCTCCGGGCACCCTGCTGTGCTCTCCGTGGGAAGAAGGTCACTAGGGAGCCGGTTGTCTGCGCCCAGAGCGCAAGGACACGTGTGTCAGGGGGGTGGGGGCAATCCTAGTAATACCAGCCCCAGTGGCCGGCTAGTCTACCTTGGTGAGATCTCTGTACCCCAGGACTGAGCTAGGCTGCTCTTGTAGGCGATGATCCCGGAGCCAAGGAGTTCTGAGAGACTGGGGTTAGCTGCTACTCCACGGAACTCCAAATCCCTAGGCACTGGTGACCCCAGTAGCGTGGATCGCGCAGCCAGTCCCCGCTTCCACTTCCTGGGTGCGAGCCTGAGGTTTGGGGCAGGAAGCAGTCGGGCGCTCTGAGTAGGACTGACTGTAGACCCAAAGAAGAAGGTTGTTCTGGGAGACGCTCTGTTGAGCCTAGAGAACTGCGACCGCGTCTCTGTCACGTAAAGCATAGGCAAACCTTGAAGCACAGAGCCTGGGTGCAGCCGAACAAGACCTTCTGGCCGTGCATAAAGGCGAGGCTGGGTACCCGATTCCCTATCCCCAGACGCTGCAGGCGGCATTGTTTCCCGAGATTTGGTGCCCTCTCCTTTGGGGTTACACGAGCCCGGAGGATGGATGGTGGCGCGCCTTTCAGCTAGGGGGCAGCCGCCAACAGACGCAGACCAGCCACGTAGAACTCCAAGAATCGGAATCAGGAGTCCAGGGGTCGATGGGGCCCATTTCTGTGCACCCTGAAGGAGGGACAAAACTAGCAAAGACTGCTCATGAGGGTGACAAGATAATCTTTGCAAGGATCTCCTAGTGCCAGGTTTAGATTACAGGCAATTGTGTCTACTGGTCCTCCAGCCTCACCCACCACCCACAGAAGAGGTGCACCCAGACATCTGTCCAGTGCCCCCCTCCCCCACGTCGTCCGGTTCCATCCTCCAGGGCTTTTGAGAACTGCAGCAGGTGGCGTTTGGCTTATGAATAGCAAGGACACCCAGGGACTTAAACTGGTTGAGGCTCTGATCAAGTTCATTGAGGCCTCTGATCAAGTGCTCAATACCCTCGGAAGGATAAGGTGAAAAGGTGAAAAGGTCATACTCTTTCTGGAAAGCGACCTTTATAGACGCACTGCCACCACAGAGACTAACTCCTACCTGGTGCAAGGGAATGCTGGCAAGGAGACTCTGATCAAAGGTTTTGGCTGAAAAACTAGGGTCACTCGGGGAGAATGGATGCCCCGGACACTGGTGCCTCAGGCCAGAAATCTACTGGGTGCTGAAGTGAAGCTTGTGCGTGGCGCGGATCTCTAGCCTGGGCTCTCCCGCAAGACCCATTGGCTCCAGAGTCCAGCCTTCTTTCCGGCCATGGTTACCGGGCCCCGCCTCCAACGCAGCCTCTCGCTCCCCGCCCCACCGAAAAGCCACCCCCAGCGTACAGAAAGCCAGCCCTGGAGCGCCCTCGGTTAGTCTCCACTAGCTTCCTCTTTGGTTCTCCGACCCTTTGGAAGACCGGGTGGGTTGTTTGTGCCAGAAGGCAGGGAGTCAAACGCCTGAGTCGAGCGGAAGGGGCAGTCGCGAGGCGGCTGGTTCTCTGCCGGCAAGAGCTGGCCGCGCCCAGGGCAGAGCTGGGGTGGGGGGAAACGGGAGTGGCGGAGACCAGGAGGAGAGGGAGCGGGGAGGGGAGGGATAGAGGTAGCCCTGGCCATCTGCCACCAGGAGTGCATGTCCCCACCTCCCTTCGCCAGGTGTCGGGGCGCATCCTTGCCAATTCCAACTGTGCTGGGCAAGCCTCAGACTCAGGGTGACCCGGAGCCACTCTAGTCCTGGAGTCCAAGGGACCTACGCCTCGCAGGACTTGGCTAGTCGACATAAAAGGGAAACCAGGCCAAAACTGTGGAGATCCAGATCATTGTCTCTTTCCGAAGAAGAACCCCAATGCCCAGCTCACTTGCCCAGGCGAGGTCATATTTAATTAATCTGCCCTGGGTCAGGTAAGCTAAGAGGCACACGCCGGGTGGAACACTCGAGTGATCAACTGGTGCGCCTTGAGGAGGGACAGTTCCCCATACCCAGAAACAAGAGGCAGAGCTGGATTGGAAACTTGGGGGACCAGTGAAAGGACTCCTGGTTTTCTGGCTCAGCCCCTAAGTTCTCTTGACAGCTTTTCTGTAACGGGTAAGGCATGCCTTGTGTGTACTTTAGAGGAGACATACTTAAAACTCTCTCTCATTTTCCAGGACTAGGCTTATCTGAGGCATACTTAGATGCTTTTTTTTTTCCCAAAGTGGGTGCTGAGAAATGGAGCCCAGCCACCTTAATTAGTAATTTCCAGCTAGTGCGTTGGTATACTGCTAACCAGTCTGGCTAACAGCCTTTTCTTGTGCCATACAATTCCACCAAGGAGAGGCAGGCCGTGTTAGATACCTGCAATTCTCCACCTAGAGAGATAGACTAGCTTTATAGGAGAGCAAGTGTGAGACAGATGAAGAATTTGGCAGTATTCCTAGCTTGATTTTATTTTGGTCTTGTGCACACATTCCTCTTCTTGATATCAAAGATCTGCTTAGGAGACAGGGCCTGCTTCCACCTTCAGGTGATTTCTCTATGTGCTGCCCTCACCGTGCTGGATAGAGATGGTCTGTGGTCAGTACCACCTCAGTGGCTGCTGAGGATAAAGCCTATTTGAACACAGCCAGTATGAACTGGCTGGGTGGAGACACCTTGCTCCTTTCAGCCAGCCACATCACCCAACACCCTCCTCTAAACTCTGTAAACACTTCCACTCCCATGCATATACCCAGACACGTGTACACACAATTAAAATTACTTAAAAGTTTTAAAATGAGACAGTTCCCTTACAACAACACTTTTATGAAGCAATTGCCATGCAAAAGTTGTCTCTCAGGCCTCGAAGAAGAGGATAGATAAATGAATCTTTAGTTTTGTTTCTTTTTCTAAAAAGTCACTTTAGTTTTTTTAATTACTTTTAATTATATGTATGCATGTGTCTGCACGTGGTATGTATATGTGAGTGCAGGTGACCACAGATCAGAGATATCAGATGCCCTGTAGCTGGATTTGGGATTACAGATGGTTGTTAGCTACCTAATGTGGATGCTGGGAGCTGAACCTAGGTCTTCTGGAAGAACAGCCAGTGTACCTAACCCTGGAACCATCTCTCTAACCCCAGTTTCTGTTTTCTAGTCAGTAGAGAAATGGATGCTTTCTAAAACCTGCAGAATAAGGTTTCAAAGCAAAGTTTTGTGATCTGAGTATTTCGTGACACAGGTGGGCAGTGCTAAATTCTGAGTCATGCTGGTAGGGTCACAGCCTTTGGGGTTAGATTTTGAAAACTGAAACATTAGCCAGCAATTAATCTGCGGTCTGTGAACTACTTCTTGGGGCATGGCTTGAGACTGAGACATTGTCTGAGTAATTTGTCAACATGCTGGGAACCACAAATTTTGAACTACACTACCTGACTGAATTCTCTCTAAATCAGGAAAATAAAAAACAACAGACAAAACCACTCAGCAAGCAAAATAAAATATATCACTAGAGAGAACTAATTCAAAATTTACAAGGAGCAAGCAAAGCAGAGGGTTGGCTACTCAAAGTCTTTGTTCACATAATCCCATGTGACTAAAGAATAAAACATTTAAGGAATGCTGAAAGATCAATAAAAATCATTACTAAAACAAACAGTCAAAGGCTCAAAATGGAGCTGCTGAAGTATTTCAGTTGATAGAATGTTTTCCTAGTATGCAAGCTAGGTTTAGTTCCAGCAGCACACAAAAACCAGGCAGAGTCAGGCCTACTTACAATCCTGGCACTCTGGATGTAAAAGCTAGAGGATCCAGAGTTCAAGCTTGTCCTTGGTTAAGGGGGTTTGAGGCCAGCCCAGACTACATGAAAATGCTGTCAAAGGGAAGAAAGAAGAAAGAAAGCCTCAGAACATAGTTAACAATTTTTTAAACATTTCCCGGAATAACTTAATTTTAAAGATTCCACCACTCTGGCCATTGCATGGAGAATGGGTGGAATGTAGAAAAAGGAAGGAAGATGAGTTTTGACATACTGCTCGGAACACACAGTGGTAAGAAAGGGGAAACAAGGAGTTCATGCAGCTAGAGAGTGAAACTAACTGGACAGGCAGGTTGCTATGGCAACAAAGGGGCAGGTGTTGTCAAGAATTACCCAGCAGGACTCAATCCTCCTTAACTATAGGGGTCTCAGTGGCCACAAGACAGGCATGGACATTGAAGAAGGCTGTCTTGGAAGAAAGTTGGACTTTGACTAGTTTCAATTTCTGCCCCTTTGAGGCAGTTGGATGAATTTGTAATCCAAACCATCTCTTGGCTTTGGGTATGGGTCACTGAAGTGTAGTTGGTGGCAGAGAAGTGGCAGGAAGGATGACATTGTGAGGGGATAGGAAAAGAAGCCATAGGCAGACTTTTTACAGACCTTTATTATTTATTTTGGATCATGGGGGCCAGGGAATCCACACTGGTTTGTTCCCACCATATTAGATGGGGAGAGAAAGATTCTCACTGGCATAGAGATAACTGATTAGTTTAGGCTGGCTGATCAAAGAGCCCTAGGGTTATTAATGTGAAGACCATGCTGACCGGAGAGAATATTATTGTCCTGGCTCCCTTCATGATTTTATAAGTTCGCATTTGGGACTAGGAACATGTGGTGTATATACAACATTTTCCTGAACACAGGACTGGTTTTCATAAAATTTACAAGTTGCTTAATCCATGATGTATAATGTATAGTAGTACAGAATTGTATTATTTCAACTTTCATGACTCAAGAAGGATTCTCAATAAATGTCTTTTGATAAAACAATTTTATGCCATCATACAACAAATACAAAATAAAAAATAAATAAATATATTCTGATGTTATCCAGAATATCCCCTTCCCCACAACCAATTAGCTGTTTTATTATTCAATAATAATAATAATGTCTCTTTCATCCCTATACCTACATTCTCTTCTTTGTTTGTTACACTCTCAAGGAGTGCTCAAAGGGAACTTAAGATGTTAACCTTTACTCAAGCCCACATAGCCTTGTTTGGGTGACTCCGTGAAACAACCAGAGCACATCTTCAGTCCTGTGAAGTCTCCATTCAGCATCATCATGAGCCATTTTTTTCACAGATATGTGTGACTTTTAAAAACTGTCATGCAATTTCTTGCCATGATAGTTCAGTTGAAGCAGCTGGCAGACTATGAGAGATCCCTTTCCTTCAGCCCCTTTCCTTGTATTTGTTGTGTTAAGCCATTAAGTCGAGAGAGAACCTTGTTCCCTTTGTGAGAAGTGATGCATTAATGCATGTGGGTTGGTTTCCAGCCACAGAATGCAACATCTTGAGGGACCTGTAATGCCACACTAAGAAAGGGAAGACACAAAGCAGTCATGCAGAAAGAGCAGGCTTCCTGGAGCGCTCATATTTCCAGAGCACTAGAAAAAGTGAGCCTTTGGAGGCCCATTCACAAAGCCCACACTCCAGGAGGAACTGGCAGAGGGCATTCTATGGGAAAGGCTGGCTTTCATTCTCCCAGAGACAGCTGGACTTGCAGAAACCAGACAGAACAAACATGCAAACATGGAGATCACACAGTCTAAATTTGCAGGCACTGAAAAAAACGTGTGTCATGGACACACTGAAGAGTATAAGACAGCCCAGAAAATCTCCTTCACTAAACAGTATGTGCTTGAATTGTCGTGGACACTAAGCCATGTCCCCAGTGGCAATGGATGAATAACTTCAGAGGACTGAGACATGAAAAAGAAGAGAATATGACCATGAAAGCAACAGGCAGGGTCAGAGCCAGGCTTCTGGGTTACAGTTTGCAAATTCAAGGCCAGTAAGGAACCATCTCAAAATCAAGGTGGACAGCTCCTGAGGAATGACACCTGAGTTTGTATTCTGGCTGTCACATGTCACATGCACACACACACACACACACACACACACACACACACACACACAATCACAAACAAGTGTAAGCTAGATTGCCTGAACCAGAAAAGTTAATTAATGACTAGGATTAGACAGCCAAGGTACAGAAATGAATTCATGCAGAGTTGGAACCGAAGATCACATAGCTGCCAGTCAGTAGGAGGTCACCTATATTTCCATCTGGTGGATTGATTCTTGAGCATGCTCCAAGCAAAACAAAGGTGAAAATAATGGCCCGTGCTTCAGTGGACTTTTAAAGTCATACCTATCACAGAGAAAAGTTGGAGGTCAGGGTATTTTCCCTCTAGAGGCATGCTTATCTCATTCTTTTGTTTGATGCATGGATTGTGAATACATTCCTGGGCCAGTCAGTTGCCCAAGAAGAGCATTCCAGGTCACCTATTCTAGTGATGGGCATCAGATATAAGGAAGACAGATGTAGAGAGACAACTAAGAAAAGAATCTTTGTATTATGTGATCAGAAGAAAGGGGGAATGTGTTAGACTAGACTAGAGATAAACAGCAAGTCCACAAGGCAGCCGTGTGTGTGTGTGTGTGTGTGTGTGTGTGTGTGTGTGTGTAACTAATAGGTTATGTGTGATTTGTGTGTGTATGTGTGATTAATGAGTGTATGTGTAATGAATGTGTATATGTGTGCACTTGCATGATAAGTATGTGGGCTCCTGTGCTGCAGCATGTATATGAGTCCTAAATTAGCTCTATCCTTCCATCCATGGATTTCAGGGATCAAACTTGGATCAAAAGGCTTGGATGACAAATACTTTTACTCAGTGAGCTTTGTCTTAACAGCCTATGTTCTCTTTATTTTTGACATAAGGTCTCTCACTGAACCTGGAGCCGTTTCTTTGCTACCGTGCATTGTCTTCATGTGAGAAGATAGAAAGCATTTCACTTTTAGTTTTAATATGGTTGTGTTTATATGTTATGTTTAGTTTTTCTTTGTTTTTAGTGTTTTTAAATACAAATACCTAGTGGAGGAAAATAGCTATAATTTCAAAGTCAGAAGCTCCAGCTCCAGTGAGACTGCAAGGCACATGGCATCAATGTGTCACTCTATCTCCTTCTTATTGTTGTGATGGTTAACCAATTTGACTAGATTTTCAGCCACCTAAGAGGCACATCCCATGTTTGACTGAGGAGGGAAGACTCACATTGTGTTTGGCTGGAGTTCTGAACAAGAAGAGAAATCAGTTTGAGTACCGCACCATGCATCTCCTATTTTCCGACCACTGACACAAGGTGACCAGCTGCCTCATGCTTCTTCCTACATGTCTTGCCACCATGTTGGACTATGCTCTGAGACTGTGAGTCAAAGTAAATCCTTCCTACCTTATGTTGCTTTTGTCAAGTATTTGGCCACAGTAACGAGTCAGCAAGGAATGGACAGGGTGTGTTCTTTCCTGTCCTTCCTTTCATTGAAGTCTTTAAAGAAACCTATCACTGGATTAACCCACTTCTACATGGCACTTTGAAGCACATTACAGAAAGGTTTGAGAATTGAGGAACTTTTTTGGCCTTACAAAATTATGAATCACAGAAGCTATACACACTGGTATCAGCATATTCTACTGGGCTCAGGAATTGTAAACATTTGAGGGGAAAGGGAATGGAGATATTTTCATATAGACACTGCTTATGAATCGATTATAAAATAGTAAGTTTAACAGTGTAGTCTTCACAGAAGTATGACTGGTGAACTCTAAGGGGAGGGTTTCACATACTAGAATCATATAAGGAAAAATCTTGAAATGATCTGTTATTTTAAAAATCACATGTGCTATAGTTTCATGACTATGTTCAAGGTCTTGCAATAAAAGAAACACAGCTTCAAGATCTATTTAGAATAGGCACATGCACATTACCAGCTTGTTCCTTTATGACATATGACCTTGGGCTGGTGAGATGGTACAGCCAAATGGTGAGTTTGCTGACCTGAGTTCAATCCTTGGAACACCCTGGAATGGAAACATAAGGGCTCTTTGGAAAGTCTTTTGTTGAATGGTGGTTTTCTGGGGCAAACACTTGAGGGAATGTTTCTAAGGCAGACTCCTGAAGGAATATTTCACCAAAGCAGTCACAGGTGAAAGAATGTTCTGCTAAGCAAGCATGTGAAAGGACACACAATGAAGGAGTCTTCACTAATGACACTCATGTATTAGTCTGCCTTACACTGCATCATTGAGCTCCATTTGTCCAGACTCCATAGAGAGAAACTCAGGAAAGAAAATCTGGTGGTGTGCTGGTAACTTCTTGCCTCTCTGCAGACTCAGGCAGATTGGCAGAGTATGTTAACTGAGACAGACTCACATGCTGAGGCAAAACCAGTGCAGGACCCATGATGCTTGGAGGTAGTATAAATAGGGCTCAACTGGACTACGAGGGAAGTTTGGCTCATTTGCTGGTAGAGTCAGCTGTGCAACGCTCATATCTTCACTGATTTTCGATACACTGAGAGGCACAACATAGATTTTTCCCTGGTGCCCCTGTCCCTCCTGCTGACTCATGCTGATTTGGCTGAGGCCTGGCTCTTCCTGCTAGGCCATGCCACTGCTACTGATTCATGTTTGCTAACCTGACTCTACTGAACTGGACGGCTGGTATATCTGTGAAGTGTTTGCAAGTCAATTGAGCTGCTGCTGCTGACCTGTCAATTAACTGCTGATTTGCAGACAACATAGACAGGAGTTGCTCCAAAGAACCTTTCTAAACAGGTCTACTTCTCCCATGTCCTTTCTTTTCCACTTTCTCTGGTGGGTGGGGGGCTAGAAGGGAGGTTAGTGTGTTTACGGACCATAATTCAAAGTAGACTCTGAAAAAATTAAAGCTACAACCCCCAGGAGAAGGAAAGAACCAACACTCAAAAGCTGTCCTCTGATGTCCTCATGGCTTGTGAATGAATGCATGCACACAGTCACACTACATTTAATTAAATTAAAAATTAACAAAAACTCCACAAATGACATGTGACCTTTCTGAATAGTTTTATAGCACATATGTCAATGAAAGATGGAACAATGTGACAGAATCAGAGAGGGGGAAACAAGTAACAGACCACCCACTCCCCAAGAGCACTGCTGGGTCAGTCCCTACTCCCTGGTAGCTTTTACTGAAATTTTGAGCACGTTATTGTACTTTCCTCTAGCTTGGTCTTGAAGTGTTTCCATCTCTTGGTTCTAATGGTGCTTCTGGGAAGTGGATGGTCAAGAATGGTCAGAAAATACAATAGAAATGTTCATCATGGCAAATAACCTAGCCTCTCTGTTCTAATCTATGGGCTTGTGTCCTTATCACAGGAAATTTACTTATTGCCCAGCCTGTGTTTAATACATTCCTACCAAAAACAGACAGAAGGAAGGCTCTGACCAAGACAGAAGCCATGGTCTGAAGTGTCAATTGGGTGAAATATAGGAGGTAGCTCAGCACTACACAGAGACTAACAGAAGCATTTTATTATACATGGATACCAAGAGAAGAGAGCAACATGTGCCATCAACTGGAAAGAAATGACCTTCAGGGATAAGGCACAAGCAAGCTGGGAAGGCTTGTGAGCAGAAACTTTATTGGGAGTCAAGGAGTTCCTAGAATGCCTTTTCTGGAACCAGTTGTTGCTGGTAAACTAAGGGCGGCAGATGAGAGCTCCATGCAGGCTTACAATGACTACCAGTCCCTTAGGCATACCTGTGGATTCAGCTGTAGTAGAGTGAAGGAGCACAACGAAGCAGTTTGAATCTGCCTGTTCTATGGGGGAGGCAGACACTGGGAGGTAGATGAAGACAACATTTCTCTCACTGACCACTTATGGAGCTGAGAAGAGGAAGGGACTCAGAAATGGAGTCAAGATGACTTAAACAGTGACTTTTTTCTGTAACAAAATATTTGACAAAAGCAAAGTAGGGAAAAAGCTTACACTCTGAAGGTACTATCTGTCATGGGCAGATAACATAATGGGAGGAACCTGAGGTACCTATTCACTTTGTATTTGTAATTAGAAAGCAGAGAGAGATGAATGCCCGTTCCCAGCCCACCTTTTCCTCTATTCATTCTAAAACCTCAAACCCTGGAATATTGCAGTCCATATTTAGTGTGGGTCTTCCCACCTCAGTAAACCTATGTAGTCCTTCACAAATATACTTGGTCAATAGTCTCTCAGGTAATTCTAGGCCCTATCAAATTGACACAAAGACTAAGAACTATTAGTGTCAGAAGGCTCAACTGATATTCAAACATCATTTCCATCACCTAAGAACTGGGATTTACCGCTTGCTTTGAATTCCTGAGCTTCAGGTGTAGAATTGGGCTGTCTTTCATGGTCTTTGCGATTGTCTACTGAATGGCTCTCCTGTTGTGAGCAGTTGAAAAAACCAGGTTTGCCACCATCCTGTGTTGGAGGCTAGGAGTGTAAGGATGCCCCACCAGGACTGTGCATGAATGGGTGTCATGACACCAGTTGCTTTCTCTGCCTGATGGTTAGAATCTACTCTGTGTGTTCTGAACCATGTGTGGTCCTGACACCAACCACAGAGCTCTGATATAAGCCTGGGGATCGTGTCATCTGTCTGTACTTGCTTTGAACTTTCAATGTGGAAAATGATAACAAAATAAAGCTGGGAACAGCTCAGACCACAAAGAAGACATAGTAAAAAAAGATCACAGAGCACACACAGACACCTTGTCCCAAAATGATTTTCTGCTTGATTCTCTTAGGTATGAGGAAAGTTGGTATTCCCCATCAGTGGGGAACAAAAGCCTTTATTTCATAAAGGATTTTTGGGAATTACCGTAGGGTGTGTGTGTGTGTGTGTGTGTGTGTGTGTGTGTGTGTGTGTGTGTGTGTGTGTGTGTACGTACGTACTCAGGCACATTTACCAGAGTACTAGTCACATGCTATTTCTCAGAATCTTATACCTTGGGTTTTGGTTTCTGTTTTGTTTTTGATTTTTTTTTTTTTTTGTTTTTTTTTTTTTTTTTGTTTTTGGAGACAATGTCTCTCATTGGTCTATGGAATCACCAAGTAGATCAATATGGCTGGCCAGTGAACTATCTCCCTACTGCTGGAAATGCATGCTGGGAAGACAAGCACATATCACCACACCCAGCTTATTTATTTATTTATTTATTTATTTATTTATTTATTTGACATGGGTTTAGGGGATTGAAGTCAAGTCCTCATGCTTAAATAGCAAGCACTTTGCTAACTTAGGCATTTCCTCAGTCGCCAAGTTAAATACTCAGGGAATAATTCACCAAGACAATATGAATGAAAGCAAGACTGTTCCTTATGGTTTCCATGGTAGAATGCTGCAGTGTATGCCACTATGGGTCTCTTGCCATAGGGAGGGAATGTGCCACAATCACTGTGGGAAACACAGCCTGGAGTAAGTACTGGGGAAACCAGAATTGTTCAACACTCCAGGATTGCTTTCATCAATGGAAGGAAGAATGACATCTGGTTACCTAGTGTGCTGGAGTGAGAGTGGGCAAACCACCTAGTGGCCCTTTGTGATTCTATTAAGAGCCAACAGACTTTCCCCCAAATCCTGAGAATTGTTTAGGCTCTATCCTTGAGCTTTTTCTCCCAGTGGATAGAACTCTTTATGAGGGTCCATGGACTTTGCATCCTCCATCAACAGAATCCATCCTTATGCTTGTTACAAATTCTTCCTCTCTAAGTTCCAGCCCTGAAACACTGTTTCTCAGTCAATAGAATGTATTTTTATGATAAGGTTCTCAGGTACTTTGCTACAGCTGGGCATTTTGCAGGGAAATTTCAATATAGCTCCCCCTGAAGCTTTGTTCTAAGAATTGTCACATGGACAGTCTTGATTTAAAGACTGTGTTTAGCTGTGTAAGAACAAACAACAGGATCAGACTCTAGAAGTTTTGATTCAGTTAGACAGACCAAGTCCAGCTGTTTCACTGTTGACTTCACATGCTAGGCTGGAAGTTGTATGTGGAGAGTATCACGCTTTGATAGAAAGTTCTGGCAATTTCCATCCTCTCGGCATCATCTTCAGCATTATGAAGTTCAGAGGAGGGTTTTATGGCTAAAGTGACAAAGTTCCCAAGCCATGTTCAGGGTGATTTTGAACCTAAGCAGCTTCCTCAATCTAACTTAAGACATGCTTGATGCCATCTTAACAATCACATACACAAGTAAAGCTGTCCTCAGAAAACAAGATAAATTTTTTAAAAAAAAGTTTTGTACCAGCTCCCAAATATCATGTTCTCCTGGGACTATAATGACTATTCTGGTTTTTAAATCCTTTTCTTATTTCTTCAGAATTTTATTCCATTATCTCTGGGCAAATCTGTGGAAAATAAGTTTCTGAAAGTAGATGGTGAGGAGATGGGGCCATAACTGAAGGTCATCTATGAAGAAAGAGGTAGGCACTTTGGCTAATGGGAAAATTCCCTCAGAGCAATGCCTGCGATGCCTGAGATGCCCTGCTGTTTGGTATCTATTGCAGTCTTCCTAACTTTACAACCAGGTCATTTCCACCCCTGACATCTCCCCTGTGTTTCAAGGGAGAGGGAAGAGTCTCCAAGGGCCTCCATAATGAGACACAAACACTTCCACAGAACCAAGTCAGAGCTTGCAGCTTCCAGATCCCCGGGTGTCCGGTCCCTGTTCACACAAGATTGTAACCTTTGCTGTGTCCCTTCCATTTTAGGCACTGGCTGGAAGCCTTGTCTACTTATTTTGTCCTCTGTTTTTCTTTTCTTGGGGCTTTTATATTTTTTAAAAGAAGGCCAGCTGTGGACATTTTTGTTTGTGGGCTCATTTGCTTTTTTCCTTTCTCTTTAGTTATTATGACCATGGAATATTGACACAGTTTGCACCTGGAGCAGAGAGGGCCTTTGAAATACAAAAGATACAATAATCCCAACTGCTCAGTTTTCTGAGCCATCAGACAGATTGGTTAGATTGTAACATATTAGCCAGCAGTTCTTGTCATTGCTGTCTTCTTCCTTCTCCTCCTCTTCTTCCTCTCCTTCCCTCCCCCCTCTCTCTTTCTCTCTCATCTCCTCTATTTTCCCTCTCCCTCCCTCACTTGCTCGGGCCCTCACTCTCCTCTTTGGCCAACAAGCTTCTTTCTTTCTGTAGCCATAATTGCTAAATGCACATTTTGAGTATTTTAATATCTCTTCTTTCCCTGGTAAATATTATCAATCCTGAAATTTTGGCTCCCACTCAAAGTACTTGCTTTTCACTATTTATTTATTCTTACTTTTGTGTTACTGGGGACAGAACCCATAGTCTATGTGTGTTAGCAAGCACTTCACCACTGTATTACATCTCCATGCTTGTTTTTCCTTTTTAGTTTGAGCCAGGGGGTCTCATTAAGTAGACCAGGCTGGCCTTGAACATACAACTTTCAACATCTGTGTCTTAGTTCTCAGAGCAGATGAGATACTTAGGCTTGTGCCACCAGGTCTGGCCTTATTTCAGGGTAGTTAATATTATGAAATCACTGTCTTATAAACAGTTCCACTGTGGATTTAAAATTTGAGCTGTTGGGTTAGAATTCTATACAGTTTTCTACAGAAACAATGTAGCTTTTATGACTGGCAGTTCTGGGATGAAAGGTTAGTTGTGACCCTTACAGTGGTTATTTTTAAAATCTACTTTGAAAACAGGATCTTATACTATTTTTTATCAGACTGAGCTCATACTTACCAAGTAGCCACAAATGACCTTGAACTCCCAATTTTCCTACTGCCTCTGTGCTGGGATTTCAGACATTCACCACCATACCTGTTTCACATAGCATAGGGACATGCCATAGTTTACTTCTCTGCTGCTATGATAAACAACATAACCAAAAAGCAATTTGTTGAGGAAGTAATTTATTTCAATTTACAGGCTATCCACTATCATTGGGGGGAAGTCAGAGAAGGAATCCAAAGCAGTTACCTGCAAGCAGAAAATTAAGCAAAATCCTGCTTACTACCTTGTTCACCTTGCTTTTCTATACAACTCAAACGTGGCTGTACGTGGTTGGCACTGCCTATAGTGGCCTGAACCTCCAACATCAAACCACAACACAGGAAAATGCACCATACACTTGCACACAGGCCAATATGATAAAGGTAATTTCTCATTTGAGGTTTCCTCCTCCCAGGTGACTTTAGTTTGTGCCAAGATGACAAATGGTAATCAACATAGGATGACACGTAGGCATTTGCTCATGCTAGGAAAGCATGCTACCAACTGTACTGTGCTCCCAGCCTTGACTATGGGGGTTCATAAGAGGAGCAAGGAAGAGTAGCAGAGGAAGGCTAGAAAAATCCAGGTTTTGGCAACTAGATTGGTCCCATAGAACTGCCAAGGATTGGCTTTGAGAATGAGGCTCTGAATTGTTGCTTGCTCAGTATGCTGACAGTGTGCATAGCTCCCAGCAGGAAGAACCCTCAACGGGCACTTGGGTATGAAGGGAGGCAGAGTAAGTTGGTATCTTTAGCCAGGCTGAGTAGCTTTGCGGACCAAAGGAAGACAGCCAGTAACCACATGGGTTTTAATTCTACACAGCTCATTTGGACATTAGGGCCTGTTTTCTTCAATGACAGCAAGGGAATGATTCAAACTCAGTTGTGTTTCATTGTGATAAGATTGTTGATGCTTTCACAGAATGGTCTCATCTCATCATTTTTGTCTCAAAACAAGGGCATATCTTTTTCTTCCCATTGTGATTTTACATTTATGCTATGGGTTATGTATAATGCACTATTTTTAACTTGTCAAGAGTAGTGTGGAAGATTATTGTCATTTTCCTACACTCTTCCTTTCACGACTCAAAAATATTTTCTTGCATTTAGCCTTAAGAAATAGAACAATAATGTATTTGAGCTCAGAGTCAATTGCTGAATGACCCCCATAGTTTTTGTTTCAGAATTGTGTTGTGCTATTTATAATACCAAATGGCTGTTGTTTGAAGGCAAAATGATCACTTCAAAGTATTTCAAACAATCTAGCAAATATTTAAGATTCCTTACTCTCAACCCTGCTGTAATCTTTCAGATGTCTTCCTATTACTGACAATTGTTTTGTAAAGTCCTCCTGATTGCGCCTCTTGTCTTGTCTTTGAATGTTACAGTCCAGAAATATTTAGACAGCTTTCTGGATGGCTGTTATCTCAAGACCAGGAGAGAAGCCAGCTCCCTAGTACCAACTTGCTATGTCCTGTATATCCAGGGCAGAGTTTAGAAGACCTGGGCCATGTGATCAATAAACCATTTGGAGAATTGCTCAGGCCTTCAATTCTTTTTTTCTTTTTTCTTTTTTTTTAAAATCAGAAATTCTGGCATAGCACCCTCCAGCTGTGCCACAGAGGGTCACAGGCCTGCTGCTGCTTGCTCCTGTCTATTTTTGTCTGCTTCTAAATCAGAGGCCTAGAAGGGGCTTCAGAAGCTGTTGCCTTCATGCTCAACTTCAGAGGCAAGCTCATCAACTGAATTCTAAAAGACTTGCCAGTGGAAAGCATTTCAAAACCAGCCAACAAATATTTGTGATTACTATGTGCATGCAATAGCTTCCAAAGTACATGGGAAACTATATCATCCACATCCCCAGGAATTTCTGTGCTACGGAGAGAGGCATACAGATAAGCACAAAACTGCTTTCGAAGAGACTTGAATGTAGAGCATGTTTGAAGGTTGGATGTGTAGACCATCACAAATATCTCCCCACCTCTGTGTGTGTGTGTGTGTGTGTGTGTGTGTGTGTGTGTGTGTTTATCTGTGTGAGTGTGCCTATAAAGAGCAGAAAACTTCAGATGCCATCCCCTCATGTGCTGCCAACCTTGTTTTTTGAGACAGGGTCTCTCACTGGCAAATAGGCTAGGATGACTGACTGGCCAGGGAACCCCAGGATCGGCTTGCCTGTCTTTTCTCCAGGGCTGGGATTACAAGTGTATTCTGCTATAGCTGGCATTTTTCTGGGGTTCTGGGGGCCTCTCTCTTGTCTTCCTACTTCTAAGTCAGGCACTTCGCTGATTAAGCTATCTTCCTATCCAGCAAATATGCACTCTTGACACCCTTGCCCTTTGACCCTGTTGTTTGCTGTTGGGAAATTCTAACAGTAACACATTTCTCTCAGGTCTAAATTCTAAAGTACTGAATGCACGCATGATCATTATGTCTCTAAAGGTTAAATGACTATTTTAAAATTAGCCTGGATATAAATTCTACTGATTATTAACATAAGTGGCTTTTTGTTTGTTTTTTGCTTTTGCTTTTCAATTTTACACTTGTGAAATGAAAAGATAACAGCATGTACCTCATAGGGCTAGGAGAGTTATGGATTGAATTTTCAAGCTAGTGCCTGACATATAGAAAACTCACATAAAATTAAATGCTATTTGTCCAATAGTCATTCACATGTTTGATGACACATTAGTGTCCCCTTTCATCTGCTTCATTCTGCTTGTTTTCTTCAGTGTAACTTCATTATTGTGTGACTAATGACAAAATCATTTAACTATTGACCACAGAATAAGATATTAGAACCCACTCAGTCCTTTTAGTTAGGTTTTAATGCCATTCTTACTCCAAACGTGATATAAATGGGGAAGGGGCTCAGCCATGTTCTAAATAATTCATGTTTGCAAGAATATTTCACCCAAAGACATGAGCAAAACATGGCACTAATCCTCAAAGGCCTTGCTTTCCAGTGTGAAAAGCAGACAGATAAATAGCCTTCCAGTCTCTGGCTAAGTGTGAAGGGCTAATTGCTAATCATCTCACATTGGAGAAAAAGCTTCAGCTGAAATGGAAGCAGTGAAAAGGAAAACTGATCCCCAGGGGAAAGAGAATTTAGAAAGAAAAGAGAACGACACAAACCTACCAAGCTCCAGCTGCAACTTACAAAGTCTGTAGAAGACACTTGAGCTTTATAAAGGTGCTGAGTATGTATCAGTGTAACAGTGTAACCATGTATCAGTGTAACAGTGTAACCATGTATCAGTGTAACAGTGTAACCATGTATCAGTGTAACAGTGTAACCATGTAGCAGTGTAACAGTGTAACCATGTAGCAGTGTAACAGTGTAACCATGTATCAGTGTAACAGTGTAACCACGTAGCAGTGTAACAGTATAACCATGTAGCAGTATAACAGTGTAACCAAGGCCTGAGAGTTGGAGCCTGGAGACTGAACTCAAATCATTGGAGCCCTGAGTCTATTTCATGGATAGCATTTTCCAATCCTCAGCTTTGTTCTCAACTTCAGTTTCCAATTTTGTGAAATGCTTGAGTTCTCCTGTGATGGAAACCATTCTCTGTACCTGTCAATGCTCAGGCCTAAATCAGTAGTCAGTGCTCATCTTTTCAGAACTTGTCCAGGTTTTCCTTGCTGGAAATTTCTGTGTGGATGTGCACATGTGGACATAATCACAAGTATTCAGTTCTGTTTTGTTTTACAGACTGTCATCTCTTTAGTTATTCATTTATAGCAGAGATAGGATCAACTGATTTGAGCACATAAAACCTGTAAAATTTATTTAATTTATCAATGAAAAAACTAAGTTTAGAGATGCATCCAAGGTAACTTGGAAGCCCAAATTTACATGCCTTTAAACTTATAGACACAAAAGTCTATCTCACAAAAGAAAGACAGAGAACACCATGTAGAAAAGAGTTTCCAGATGTGCCTCTTAAAAAATTAATTTTTAATGGTTATGAGTGTTTAGCTAGCTGCTATGTCTGTGATTACCATATATATGCCTGGTGCCTGTGGAGATTAAAAAAAGGCATCCAGTAACCCTGGAACTAAAATCTGGGATAGTTTTGAGCTGCCATGTGGGTGCTGGAAACTGAACCTAGTTCTTCTGGAAGAAAAGGCAGTGTTTTTAACCACTGATCCATTTCTCTAGTCTTTCAGCTGAGCCTTTGCCGAGGGTGAATGAGGATTGGCACAGTAGAGCTTCTTGCTTTTGACATGTGGTAGAAGGAGTTGTGTCAAGTGTCAACAAACCACTTGAAGCATACGTGCTTAAGATCTGACTGGTGACAGAAGATAGATGAAAAACACCCCATACATGAACAAGACTGTAATGCCCATAAGAAGGACCACAAATGACAAAGAAAAGGTTAGCACTGATTCCTTGGGGTCCTGGTTAGCATGCTCCAGAGCTTCTGGGAATTCTATGTGTGCCATTAAGTAGAATGGGCTGTGTTTCAAAAGAACAAAGGTGATATTGAACAGTGGCAAGAGGGAGAGTGCCTTTTGAAATCATCTCAGAATAATTGAGCAACATTCTTCCCAGGAATGTTTTTCTGCCTGCAGTAGAAAAATAATAAATAATGGAGAAAACCCCGAAACAAAGCTCAACAACAAGAAGCCAGAAAAGTATTGTATCTTGTTTTTTTTAAGTGACTATTGAAAGGATATAGTGGGTTATGATTTTATTATTTATTTTGCCTACACGTTTGACCTTTCTGTTTGACCTCTCGTGATCTCTATATCTGTCTCTGTCTCTCTTTCCTTTGTGTGTGTGTGTGTGTGTGTGTGTGAAAGAGGAGAGAGAGAGAGAGAGAGAGAGAGAGAGAGAGAGAGAGAGAGAGAGAGAATCTGGTCTTTCCCTGGTCTCTGTTGAAGTTCTGCCTCTATCTATTTTCCTATTCTGTCACTTCCTTTCTCTTTCCAAACTGTGCTCTGCACTCTAATCCTATAATCCCTTGTGAGGTGGATTTCCTAATTCAGATTTCTAATTGAACTCAGCTGTCCTGGGCATTACCATAAGTCACATTCTGGTCCCTTACATCCATTTTGATAACCACCTGAATTCAGGTCCATACTTTCATCTCAGAGGCTCACATACAGTTCAGATCCCAGAGTCTCTGCATACCCTATTGCCCATGCTTTTATTCTTGAGCTCTTCATTTCATTTCAATTTCCTTAGGATTATGTTGGAGCTAGGTAGGAGGTTTCTGTAGATAATCTGGTAATCCTGTCCTTCCTTCTGCTCCCCTTTCACCATCCACCCACACTATTATCTAGTCAAAAATACAAATCTGACTTGAACTCTATCAGTGGTTGCTCTTTGCTATGGGGAACCATTCACACCAACCACTGGGTAAACTTATTCCTTAATAATCTGCATTCACATTCCTACTGGAATTATACTGTGTTTCCCACTTCTCCCAGGAGATCAGTATCTGCACCTCTAGGCTTGCTCACATCCCACCCTCATCCTTCAGGGATTCTGCAGGATCTTTTCATAACCACCAACTAGAATCTGACCCTCCTTGCTCTGCATGTCTCTTCCCTTGATGTCCTGGTGACTGGCATGGTTTCACTTCCTTTATGAGTCTGCAGATCCTTGAGCACTGAAGCTTTATCTTATTCATCTTTGTCTCCTAGGGCCTACCAAGGATTGTATAGAAGTTTGTTAAATTGTACAAAGAAATAATGGAAAAGTTTACCTGGGGGGCTTTTTCTTTCTGATCAGATCACTTTGATCATTGGAAGGATGGAAGGCTGGGAGAAGGGTGGCTTTATGACGAACATCTACTTAGTGTTGCTCATTGCTCGGTGTGGTTTCTATATTCTCTCATTTGATCCTCACAGGGCCTTTATAGGGTTACTATTATTACCCCACTTCCATATGAGCATAATGAAGTTCAGAGTCTGAGTGTCTGGCTCATTCTGTAGAGTTCAGGTCTTGGAATTCAGTGAAAACTAGGACAGAGATTCAAATTAACTTGATATTACCCTCCAGCCATTGATGTAGTTAACAACTCAGCTTGAAGTGACTTGGGCTGTATGGAAAAGCTATAGAAATATAAAGTTATTTTCTTATTCAAATCTCTCTCTCTCTCTCTTCCTCCCTCCCTCTTTCCCTCCCTCCCTCCTTCCCTCCCTCCCTCCCTCCCTCTCTCTCTCTCTCTCTCTCTCTCTCTCTGTGTGTGTGTGTGTGTGCGTGTGCGTGTGCACACAAGCATGTGTGGGCATGTGTGTATCTATGGGCATGTGGGGTGGGGTGTGTGTGTGTGTATGTGTGTGTGTGTGTGTGTGTGTGTGTGTGTGTGAGAGAGAGAGAGAGAGAGAGAGAGAGAGAGAGAGAGAGAGAGAGTTCAATGAAGAGATAAGTGTTGAGGGTCTTCTGGCACTGTCCATCTTCATTTTTGAGACTAGGTCTCTCAATGGCCTGGTGCCCATCTAGTAGACTAGACTAGCTGGCTAGCAACCACTGGTGAACCTGGCTGGGATTACAAGCACACCAACCATGTTTGGCTTTTGTTGTCAATGATTTTAACATAGGCTCTTGAAATCAAACTCAGGTCCTCATGCATGGAAGGCAAGTGTCTACTGACTAAGCTGTCTCCTTTACCTGGTAGCATTGTTTTCAGAACTAATTAAATTTGATTCTCCAGGGTAGAGATTCATAAGCCTTAAAACTGGGAATGCTACCCATCTCTGCTCTTTGCTCCCATTACTTCTACCTGAATGCCCAGAGAGCTGGACATATGTATGTGCATATTTCTGCCTCTACTTGTTCTTACCTACAATATTTTCTCAAAAACTCAAATTCACTTGCAATGTTAATGAACATATGAGCCTGAGATATTAAATATATGCTTTGCTTACACTTTTAGAATAATCACATTCTTGAAATGTGCTCTTCTACCCATGCTCTTTTCTGGTCCTAGAAATGGAACCCAGGACCCTCATATACCCAGAACAGCCACTACACTTTTGAGCCATCTCTAGCCCCAAATTTTAATTTTTCATGGATCATCACTGTAGACTCTGGTCTTTAGAGATGCAGAAGTCTTGATCTAGAAAATTTTCTAATAAGAAACACTTACTTCAGTTAATTAAGGATAATAAAATGAAGTGAGAGTCTTTGTCAGGTCCTGGAAGCACTGGTAAAACTTAAGTTGGTTAGTTGGTGATGACTGACAACCTAAGGAATCACTAAGAGCAATGTTGCTAGTCCTTCATCTAACCCAGACATTCGCTTCCCTGACTTCCTACTATGTGGGTGGAAAAAATTCCCCACCTACAGGAGCAATATTTGTTCACATACATTTACATAGAGTTAATTTTTTCATAAATTGTGATTTAAACTTAGGCACCAGCTTCCGCTCCCCCCCCCCCCAGGGACAGCAGGGGTAGAGGAAGGGGAGAAGTCATAGAAATCATGTGTAATGTTCAAAGAAATATAATATTAACAGGATGCCTATTGTTTGAACACTACATGGGTTTCTTCCAATGGAGGTGTGTGTAGTCTCTTAAATGGTGAAAAAAATTAGAGAGAGAGTTGTTTTGTTTTAAGAAATTAAAGAACATGGCTGGGAAGATAGATCAGTTGATAAGGTTTTTATAGCATAAATGTAAGAACCCAATTTCAGATCACTCATGTAAAAACACCAGACATGAGGATGTAGGCTTATAAGTCTAGAACTGGAGAGGCAGAGACAGGAAGAACCTTGGAGGTTGTCTGTCACCCAGCTAGTCTAATTGTACAATGGGAAAGGTGGACACTGAGTAAGAAAGATATTCATGGAACTCTTATCTTCACATGAACAGGCATATACACATGCACATGCAAACACACACACACACACACACACACACACACACCAGCACCAGGACTATAGGACAGTGGGGGTTATTGGATTATGCTCTCTCTACAATCCCCAAATTCTAACTGTATCATCACCTTAATTTCTTTTGGCCACTCCTTTGGAGGCCAAACCTACCTGGGTCAGATTTCATTTGACAAAGACATCTGACCCAATTTGCTGCATGTCTGTCAATAGCCTCCATTTATGCCACTTAGCTGTGGGCATCATGGTGCTGCTGCAGTCATACTAATGTGTTTTCATCAGGGTATCTTGTCACACACAGCCTACACATCACATTTGGAAAATCCTGACTGCTGGCTCAATCTGGTCAAAGAGAATTTGGATGACCAATCATGCCACATGTTGGGGTAGAAAAGATCTTGCTTAAAAACATTTTCCTGAATCACAACATGGGGATCTAACTCACTGACTGTAGTAACTCACACCTTCTAGGGAGATCTCAAATTTATTTATCTGTTCTCTCATTCTTCCCAAGACCTCATCACAGACACACCCCCTGTTCTGTGTCCTGCATGACTCAGTGCTAGAAGCCTGACTGGGGTAAGTCAGGATTAGAAAAACAAGACATTGAAGAAACAACAGACACACCAACAAGAAAAGCTGGAATCATATGGGCTGGGCTTGGCCTAGTGAAATGAACCTCCTATGCAACCTTAGACCACTTACTGTGTACAGACAAGAAGTTAGTCTGGTGGAGACCAGTCTCAGGCTATAAAAGTCTAGGAGGATGAAAGGGAAGAAATTGTGGTCGCTAATTTTGCACACATTGTCAAATCCACAAACAGACCAGAAGAAATTCCCCTGAGACTAATCTGGGGGACACTTGGTCTGAGGCACTGGGGTCCTTGACATAGCACTGCCCATATAAACAACAGGCATTCACTTAGGACTTTATCTGCTCCCCATACTCCACTCTTGCCTTTCCTTACTCTTTTGTTTGCGCTGTCTCCAATGTTCCCTTGCTTCCTTCTCTTCCTCCATTCCTTCTTCCTCTCTTTCCTTCATCTGGGCTGGAGGTTGCCTTGAAAATGATGGGCAACCATTCTGCCTCTGAGATACATTCTTAGCACCCCATACGACTTTACTTTTAGCTTGCACCAAAGGAGGTGTTGCTAAGTTGTCCAGGCAGGTTTTGAACTTGTGATCCTCCTGCATCTACTTCCTTAGCAGTATGGTTACAGACCTGTGTTCCCAGACCAGACTTCTATCATTCTTTTAATAATTTCTTTACCCACTCCCTGCTTTCCTCCAAACAAATGAGGTTGTTAGGAAAAGTCATGTGCTTTATTTCCTGGATTTTGAATGTTAAATAGCTATACTAACTATATCTCACTATTTTGGAATCTCATTATTTAATTATCCATCCCACTGAGCTTACTTCGATGTATTTCATTGAAAAATACATAAACATAAACCAAAAATAATTCATTCATCTTTGCTCCATTAAGTCCATAGGATCACAAACCTAGTGGCACTGTAGTCATGAACACACCTTCTTGTGAAAGCAGATAAGTTACTACTCTGTGTGGAGCATCTTGCTCCTGCTTATGGTTTCCTCCTTTTTTCCCCCAATACCTCCCATAGCCCTTTTCATGCCCTGTCTCTTCTGTTCTTCACAGTATGACCTAATGAAGGAGCTGTCAGCACCTCTCCCCAGTTTTTCTGCTTCATTAATTCCTTAGGCTTCACCTGCTATCACACCTGTGACATTGCCTTTGTCCAGATTCCTATAACCTCCTGGGTGCCACAGGTAGCTTCTGCTTCTCTGGTTTTATCCTGACCTTTCAGCTACCCATCATACAGGTATTTTGTCTACACTTCTGTGACTAAACAATCTTCTCTTCTTCTGCCTGTCCTCCTCCTCTTCATCCTCCTCTGTATTTTCTAATTGTTTCTTCTCACATAATTCATTGAAAGCTCATATTCTATGAGGTGGAGTGTCCTAATGTACCTCATTTCACTGATCTATTAGACACCCCTAGCCTTAGGTAAGGATTCTTTGCCTATAGACCCATCATGGTCTTGAACCTTGGGTGCACATACCTTGTGTGCATAAGATAATGATAGTTTCAGAACCTCACTGACAATGTATCATTGTATCAATTCTATCAGTGTTTCATTGTATCAATTCTATAAATGTATCAAATGCAGGATTGGTACCAACATTCTTAGATGCTCTAGTCTCTTCTATAGAACAAGGCAATATGTATGTTCCCTCAGATGTGTTTTCAATCATCTCTACAAGTGATGCTGATACAATGTAAATACCAAGCAAATAGTGGCCACATCGAACTGTTAAAGGAAAAGAGACAAGAGAAACTGTGCATTCAGCACAGATGTGTTCATCATAGGCCTAGCCAGCTCAGACTGGATGGAGGTAAAGCCAGATGTATGCTTGAGAGGACAGGGGCCTGTGATGGCAGATGGCAGGATGCTGCAGCTGGCTCTGCTGACAAAAATTTTGATTCATTCAGTGTAGAGTTGAGTATTTATACGTAACCTAAAATACTTCTCTGCCTGGTGGTGATTTTGTGCACCCTACCCAACATGTGAAAATGGCTATATGTGATTACCATTACCATTCTCCATTTGAATGTTTAGTTAGCACCTTGGACTCAACACATCAAATAGCTACTGATATTCACTTAACTGAGCTATGCTTTCTGGAATGTTGCACCTCAGTAAGAAGGAAGAACTCCTAGCCAGCTGGTGTTCAAGACAATATCTAACTCCATTTTCCCTCTCTGACTCTCTCTGTCTCTGTCTATCTGTCTGTCTGTCTCTCTCCCCCTCTCTCATCACTTGCAAGTGTGTGGGTGTATGTGTGTGTGTGTAGGTAAGAAGTCAACCTTGGGTATAGCCCCTCAGGTGCCATCAGCCTTGTGTTTTGAGAAAGAGTCTTTCATTGGGAATGGGAACGTGCTGATTACTCTATGTTGGCTGACTAGTGAACCTGGGATCTGATTGTCTCTGACACTCCAGTGCTGATTACAAGTGCATACCTGGATTTTATGTGGGCTCTGGGGATTGGATGAAGGTCCTTGTGCTTGCACAATAAACACTTTATCGACAGAGCTATTTTCCTAGTTGTCTCTCTCATTGTCTTAACTGCCACCTATGATCCATCAGCAAGCTCCACTGTTAAGATGTGCCCACTCCTTTTTTATCTCTCCATTCCCCTCATTAAGCTACCAGCGCATCTTACCAGAGTTAGTGCAAACTCCTGTGCATTTTTGCTCTTCTGTGGTTGATTCTCTACAGAGCCACCACAGCGATGCATACACAGGGATTTTCTTGCCTCTTTCTTGTCTAATATTTCTGGGTGGCTCTTATGGATGTAAGACAATTCTGCTCTTGGCTTTGGACCACCAAACTCTGCAGACTTAGGTTCTGTGTCCCCATCTTTCTTTCCTACCCTCCTCCATAGTTTCCACTTCCAACTATCAATGAGCCACGCCCAATGCAACCCCTTTACACTGGTCAAGCCCTTATGCCTACCAGGGCTTTTTGCATGTACAGTTTTCCTTTTCAAGATCTCTGTGTTTCATTGTATCAATTCTATCAATGTTTCATTGTATCAATTCTACAAATGTATCAAATGCAGGATTGGTACCAAAATTCTTAGATGTTCTAGTCTCTTCTACAGAACAACATAGTATATTTGCTGACTTATGCTTTTTCTTTACCACACTGGAGTCAGTTTAAATTCACCTTCCATTCATTCTGTTGCAACCTCTAGAAAGACAGAAATTAGAGTCCTCATTGGAGCTTCTGCCTCAACACTTAGATAAATTAACTGGGCTTTGTGTGTTTTCTAAATCTCACTTAAGTCTACTTACACCTCTCTGCTCACACTGGTGATGACACAATGTAAGGTTCTTCCATTTTCCTGGACAATCGAAGTATTCTCTCAGCCACTTTATTTCTGGGTTTGTTTCTCTCATCTGTGCACCTGTAATGGCATGCCTGCCATCCTTAGACACCCTTGATGTGATCCCGGTTTGAGGTTTTGTTTGGCTGTATAATTTAAAGCACTTGTATTCTTTTAGTTCCTTAAACATTCCCTACTTCTTTGCCACTAAGCACAGTCTCTCCTTGATTAGAAAGTGACTTTACCCTCTTTTATTTATTTTTTTCATCTCCAGCTTATCTTTCAGGTGTTAGGAATTGTTTTCTTAAGAAACTGCCCTGCCCTTCCCAGATCCTCTTTCTGCACATTATGTTGGAGCAGGCTGGGTTTTCCTTCCATGAAGATTCATTGCTTCTCAGTACCCATCTCCTCTTTGCAGAGATGAAGTATTTAGTGTAAAATGGCTCAAGGGCCAGACTGCCTATAATACAAGAACCAGTTCCTTTCTTCCTTAGCTGCATGAAATCGAGAAGACCATTTAGAGTTCCTCAATGTAAAATTAAGCTAATTATAGTCTCCACCATATATATTTGCTTTGAGGTTTAAATGAGTTAATAAACACAAAGCACTTAGTACAGTGCTTGGCAGATAAACACTCAATAAAGCATCTTGAATGTCACAGTACTGAGGACTGGGATTACACTGTCTTGTTCACCCTGGCACATGCAATAGATATTTGTTGAGTATGTAAATAGTATTCTTCATGAATCAATTAAAGTCAAGAGTAGGCTTATTAAACACCCATGTTTGCTCTGGGCTCTTAATCTAGAGATTAATAAAACACAGTTTTCACAATGGAGGTTTATCAGCTTATCAAAGGGCAGAGTAGTAGCAATTACAGCCTATGTGCTTGGACTTGTCTTTGGAGAGTAGCCCACAGCTTGTATTGTGACTGCAGGCTTTATTGTTCCAGGGCTGAAAGAATGGAAGCTCTGGAGAAAAGAGAGGACCCATTATACAGAGTGGCACCAACGTTTTGTTACAGGATTTCCATGAAACAACTCAATAATAAAGGCAGGGGGCTGGGAATTCAATATGCATAGAGTGTGGTTGTGGTCACTGTCACTACTACGGAGTGTTGTGTTTTATAAAAAAGAAAAAGAAGTCAGGGGTGTGTTTGCTAGAGGCTTGGTATGGTGTGGGAGAAGGGGGTGCTTCTGAGGGCCCAGGTTGAAGCATTCCTTTCCCCTGAGGTACCAGCAACAGGAAGGTATAGTATAGAAGTAGAGTTTATTTAGGGCATGGGGAAGGGAGTTGAAGGGGTTGTGGAGTAAGAGAAAGCATGAAAAGGAGAAAGAGAAGGAGAGGGAGAAAAGAGACAGAGAAGGAAGAGAGGGAGTAAGAAGACAAGAGTAAGAAAGCAAGGAGGGGGGCAAGCATCTTCTGTTATAGTGAGTCAGGCACACCTGACTGTTGACAGGTAACTGTGGGGCAGAGCCTAGAAGGAATGCCAACACTGAGAATTCTTGGAGGTACAACTTGCTGGGAACTCCCTAAAGTCAGGGACTTTTGGGTTCTGTAGCAGTGCTGGCAGCTCCAAGAATGTTCCTCCTGCCCAAAGCTACCTTGACAAAGTCCTGCTGCTGGCTGGTTCTTTAGCTTTTCTCACTCCCTACACTTCATCTGAGAAATTTGTGCAGATCCCCAAGTAGGTAGGTATAAAAAAGATACATAGATCAAACATTTCCAATAAGTCATAAAGAATTTATTTTAAAACATTTTAGCATGCATAGATTTTTACCATTTATTAAAGATGAAAATCCATTTGCATATTAACAAGATGAATGAGTTTGCTTACATTTAGGTGCAGAATTAAATTTTGGTGGACTATTGATACTGAAGGCCAGAGAGCATCTTTATTTCTAGAGTTAATTGACACTTTAGTTCTATAATCAGCAATGCCTAGAACATTGTTTCACATTAAAAAATGCAGCACACAGTGGTGTCCTGTAACAGTGCTCCCCATCCCGACCTCAGCCCCTAGCCAGGACCCTGGCTCCAGGTTGAAACATTTTATCCCTCAGAGAATCTGCTTAAGCAGGAAAGTAAACAACTCAAAATGGATTCAGGAAGTTCTGCCAAAACTGACTGGATTCACTAGGCCCCTCCCTGCCAGAGAAAGCAATAAAACCTTGTAGAGCTGAGCCGCAAAAGAATCTGAGACCATACCAGCTACCTGGAAGAGGTTTAAACCTACTGAGGTACCTAGAAAGGACACTCTTCAATCTGTTGAGATGATTGCAGGCCGTGCTGAGTGCTTCAGGTTTCTCAACTTTTTTTTCCTTTCAACATCATTTTATTTGAATACCATTTTAAAATAAAATTGAAGTTACCCTCTGTTTAAAATGAGAAAATGCCAATTGTCATATTACAGAAAAATTCAGCCAAGACAGCTTCTATTTTAACATTGAAAAGTGTCATTATTGCCAAATTCCTTTAATCTTCTGTTAATATTTAGTTTTTAAATATGTATTTTCTTTCTTTTTGCCTTTTTTATTGAAGAACTTTATTTTAAAAAAACAGAGATAAATGTACAAATTTTAAGCATTTTTGCATAAAAGTGTACGAATACATTTTTGTCATTGCTTGGCTTTTTTTTAAAGGTTTGATAGTGTGCATTAAGATCTTACTAGTTACAATAAGCATAAAGTACATGTAAAACAAGATGTCACCTGGAATTAGTCAAAGTTTTCTTGGTGTGTAAGGAGTAAACATAATGCTTTTTTCTTTTCTTTTCTTTTCTTTTTTCTTGAACTTCACACAGTCTGTGAGTTGTTTCTGGGGTGTTCAGAGCTTTCTGGGGTTAGTATCCAATTATCAGTGACTGCATATTTTGTCTGTTCTTTTGTGACTGGGTTATCTCACTCAGGATGATATTCTCTAGATGTATCCATTTTCTTAAGAATTTCATAAGGTCATTGTTTCTGATAGCTGAGTAGTACTCCATTGTGTAAATGTACCACAATTTTTGTATCCATTCATCTACTGAAGGACATCTGGGTTCTTTCCAGCTTCTGGCTATTATAAATAGAGCTGCTATGAATATTGTGGTGCATGTGTCTTTGATGTATGTTGGAGCATCTCTGGGGTAGATGCCCAGAAGTGGAATAACTGGGTCTTCAGGTAGTACTATCTCCAATTTTCTGAGGAATCACCAGACTGATTTCCAGAGTGGTTGTATCAGTTTACAACCTCACCAGGTTTCTCAACTTTTGTGAGCTATCACCCATGCTGGGGTGGGCTTTGAGTAATTTCTGCTCCTGTAAGTGACCACTCAACCATACTCCTGTAAGTAACCCAATAAAGCTCATTCATTGGCTCACTAAGCTAGACCTTGGTGGTATTCATACTTTGGTCTGTTATGAGTTTCTTATCTTTCTTAGAGATATATGCTATGTCTCCCCAGGTGTGATGGTTTGTATGTGCTCTACCCAAGGCTTGGTTATGATTAAAGGTGTGGCCCTGATTTAGTAGGTGTGGCCTTGTTGAAGTGGGTGTAACATTGTTGGAGTGGGTGTGGCCTCATTGGAGTGTGTGTGGCCTTGCAGGAGGTGTGTCACTGTCGGTTTGAGCTTTAAGACCTTCATCTTAGCTTCCTGTCAGCTAGGATTTTGCCAACAAGCAGCCTTCAGATGAAAATGTAGAACTCTCATCCCCTCCAGCACCATCTGCCTGGATGCTGCCAAGCCCCCACCTTGATGATAATGGACTGAACCTCGGAAGCTGTAAGCCAGCCCCAATTAAATGTTCTTATAAGAATTTCCTTGGTCATGGTGTCTCTTCACAGCAGTAAAACCCTAAGACACCAGGAAAACTTTTGTCATACAAGGGGCAGGTATATGTTTAGGACCATTCAGAAATTGATGGAAATTCTGTCCCAATCCCAAGCCAAATGTATTGAACATTTAAAAAAATGAAACTCAACTCAGCAAATATTTGTTTATTTTCACTATTTTTACTAAAGTGTATATTTGTGGGGAACAGTAAGGGGGGGAGGAAGAGAGTGAGAGAGTGGTCGTGTTCTGAGAAAGGAGGTCAGAGGACAGTTTGGTTGAGTCAGTTCTCTCCTTCCACTTTTCTGTGGGTTCTGAGCGTTGAACTTAAATCACTAGCTTAAGGTAAGCATCTTTATGCACTGAAGCATCTTGCTGACCCCTGACCTCAAACACATTTTTTTTAGCTCAAACATTCTGATAGAGAAATTCAAAATATATTAATTTTGTACTTATACATCCTGGGAATGATTGTAGGAAAATGGTAAAATCCCCCCCCCCCCAGCCTCCCATAATTCAATGATCTCTAGAAGAGCAGAAACCTTTTTGTATTTACAGTGAAAGCATTTAAGCATCTCATATCTGAGCTGAGCTGCTTTGAGCACTGTCTGCTGCCATGTGTTTTGTGTTAGCATACACAGTGCAAAGCTCGGGAGCTGTGTGCTCACAAACAAGGTTACAGTGGAGTCCTGTACTGCAGATCAGTTGAACACTGCCAGGACGTCTCAGATTAATTATCTACTTGATTTTAAATTAATTTTTGGTTGTCAAATACTCAGAAGCCTTCTGCTGTTACTGGTGTTTTTATGACTCCCACATTCAGCTACATGGCCTGTGTGGCTTAAAGGTTTTCAGCTTTGAGCAAGAACATTGTTTTCATTGTGTCCTCTGAACACCAGAAGTCACATAGGGAGTTCTTGGATGTAAGTGGAGACACAGACAAAGCAATTCAAGTCTTTTTCTCAGCACCACTGTGGGCAAGCATGTCTCTACTGTGCTTCTGTGAACAAGAATGTGCAGCCTCAACTATGACAAGCATTCTCAAATGAACAAGCATCTTGGGGGAACATCAGAAAGCACAATTGTGACTTTGTCAAACATCACTGGCTACAATCTTTATAAAGTTTTAACTTTTACGTATCCATGTGTTAGAACTGAACAGGAGATCATTGATTCAACATAGAATGTAATGTTGAAATCTACGTCATTAAGAATCAAGTGGTAAACTGCATATTTGACCCACAGTTTTCAACTGATCTATAAGTCAGATATAAAAGTTCTTACTATGCTCCAAGAATTCTCTCAAATGCTTATAACATAAACAGATAGAAATACAGTATCAATCATACTTGGCTTTCATCTAATAAAAATGTGTTTGTTATTTGGGAAGAGCTTGTAAAATAGCAGCCGTAAGAACTTGAACAATTACAAAATGAAGCACTTTTTTTAAAAGCTCCAGAATGCCAGAATTCTAAATACTAGTTACTGAAGCAGCAAGAACCCAATGACGTCACACAATTAAATTTTAATTTATGCTTTAATCAGTTACCCCATCACACTCAGTATCATTTTGAAATTTTTTACTAAACCATTCTTTTTGCCTTATATAATGAAAGTAAATGAAGCAGTATATGCACATAAAAATGAAGGAAAGCCAAACTTTTTTATACATAGAATAGATATTTTAGATGATTACACATGTGTACATGTCTGGTTTATGTTTGTATGGAGGCTCAAGGTGAACTTCGGAGGGTCCTCAAGGTGCTGTTTCCCTTGTTTGTTGAAACAGGGTCTCACACTAGTCTGTAATTTTCCTGACAGGGTAGACTGGCTCACCAGTGAGTTTCCCTAGATCTGTCTGTCTGTCTCCTCAGTGCTGAATTGCAAGTCCCATTACACATGGCTTTTAAGCATAGGTTATAGGCATCAGAGTCAGATTCTCATGCTTGCCCAGTAAGCACTTGACTGATTGAGTTATCTACTCAGTTATAACCTCTAAGTTCTTTCTTATGTATCTTCACAAGCTCCATGGTGGGATCTGGGAGCCCCAGTTACTTCAGAAGGGAGGTCACTGTACTTCTTTTTCTTCTTGGCTGGAGATTGCAGCTTTGCTTCCATGACCTTCATTATCCACATTAACCTTCCCAGAGGTCCTTTCTCCAAATACAGTTACATCAGGGATCATAGCTTTCATAAAACACAATTTTATCTCCTAAGAAACCCCTGTATCATGTATTCTTCGATGTTCTGTTCTCTTCTGTATTCCTATTGTGGGCACATGATGATTATTTGGTTTGTTATTTTATTTATTTATTTATTTTTGCTGTTGTTGTTTTTGTGAGACTAGGGTTCACAATAGTCCAGGATGAACTGGGATTCACTATTTAGCCCAAGCTGGCCTGAAACTCAGTATGTAGCCAGAGTGACCTTGACTTATGGCAGTCCTCCAGCCTCAGCATCCTGATGGCTGAAATCACAGATATGAGCACACCTGGCTGGTTGCATAATTTCAAAGTGTAGCCACCACACCTGTTAAATGCAGTTGTGATATCTGATTCTATAGGTTGTGTGGCTGAAACAACCATATTCGTTCTCATGGTTCTACAAACTATAGTTCTAGGACTGGGGTACAGCATGGTTTGTTCTTTTGTTTGCAGAAACCACATTCTACTTGTATCCACGGAGGGCAGATAAAGTGATCTCTCTCTAGATCTCTACATGAGGACAAGAATCTCACCAAGAGGACTCCATTTTCACCATCTGCTCACCTTCTAAAGGCCTTGTCCTTTTTCCCACTGTCTGGGGCTAATGCAGATAGCAAAGCATTTTGTTTTTGTTGTTTTGCTTTGAGTGTGTGTGTGTATGTGTGAGTGTGTTTGGTTTGTTTATTTGGTTTTGATTTTGTTAATTTTTTTGTAACATTTGCTCATTTTAAAAGGTTTTAAGAATAAAATCGAGGCATACTCATGAAATTCATCTATGTTTCACCTTATACACACAGCCTGATTACACTTTTATTGGCTATTTCCTGTGTGTGTGTGTGTGTGTGTGTGTGTGTTCACAAGTACTTGCCACTGTGTGTGCACATGGATATCCATGAATGTGGAGTCCAGAAGCTGACATCAGCTGACTTCCTTAATTATTTTCTACTTTATATTTTTAACAGTTTTAAAAGTATTTTTTATATCTGTTTTTTCACTTGTTATGTGAGCAGTGAGCATGTGGGTATACATGTGCCATGGTGGCACACATGTGGGGTCAGAGGACAACTTATAGGGGTTGGTTCTCTCCTTCCACGTTGTGGGTTCCAGGGATCAAACTCAGGTCATCGGACTTGGCAGCATATGCCTTTATCTGTTGAACCACTTACTGGCCTTCCGCTTTGTTTTTTGAAATGGGGTTTTTCACTGACTTGGATTTTACTGTTTCAGCTACACTGGCTTCCAGTGAGCCCTGAGCATGCTCCCCTTGTCTCTTCCTCCTCACCACTGGGATTGCACTCCGATAATCACTTGACTGACCGAGCGATCTCCCAGACCCAGAGGCTACAGTTCAATAGTGACCTGCTGTCGAAGGTAGATGAGTGGCCATGTTGGTAGGACTGGAGGGATTTGGAGCTTTGGGCTGAAAAAGCCACTGAGTGCTCAGAGCTTAATGGGTTGTTCTGTGGTAACTTTGAAGATGAGAATTTGGAAAGAAGTGCGGACAGTGGAGAGCCTGCCCTGTGAAGCTTCAGAGGGAAGACTACAGGGGTGCTGTTTGATATTTTTGATTAAGAATCTGCGAGACTGAAGCTGGGAAAATGGATGCTTATTAACCTTGTCTGAAAATTCAGCTGAGATTACAACACCAACGTCATGGAGGCAAAATCTTCCATTGAGTATTGCCTCAGGGTCAGCACACAGAAGCTGGTAGCTCAGAAGGAACCCAGGCAGTATCTTAAACTGGCAGCTGAACTTGTTAATACATAAGAGCCCACATGGTACTTGTTTGGGTGGCATGAAAGCTGCAGTACTGAAGAGGTTATGGAGAGAAGCTAAGGCTTGGCTCTGTGTGGCAGGGCCAGAGACTCAAGGGAGAAGCCATTGGTGAAGGTACACCGATAGACTTCAGGATATTGGAGATGCCAGGACTACGGACCATCTGCCAAGGACAGATGCAGGTATGGAATGAAGCAGGCCTGACCCTCCGAGACAGGCTATGTGTGCTGTGGATTACAGAGTTAGAGAAACTGAAGGTATGTCCAGGTTTTTCAGAGCCAGATCATAAGTGAGCCTCAGATACTGGACACAGCTTTTTACACTGCTGAGTTTTTGTTTTGGTTTGATTTTTATTGTTACTGTGCCCTTTCTTCCCTATCTTGTTTTGGAATAAGAATGTGTTCTTTAATAAGAAATAAGAAATCTCTTTTAGACCTTAAAAGAGACCTTTGACTTTTAAAGTGTTGATCATTTTAAAGATTGAGGGAATTTATAAAAATTAGACTGCATTTTATATTATGATACTAACATGAGATGCCGGGTACAAATAAGAAAGAAAAAGTTCTGGTTTAATGTGATGTGTTTGCCTGTCAGAGTTGACCAGGGATGGACTGTCTTTCACAGCCTTAGCTGTCAAGTTGATACCCCTAAGAAGAGTTAACCTTAATTGAGGAATTGCTTTCAACAGATTGGCTTGTGGTCATGTTTGTAGGGCATTTTCTTGATTACTAATTGATGTAGGAAGGTCTAACCCATACAGCATCACTCCTACGTAGATAGGCTTGGGATGTATAAGAAAGGAAGCTGACTGTGATCCAAAGAGCAAGCTAGTAAGCAGCATTCCTCTGAGGTTTCTGGTTCAACCATTTCCATAAGTTCTAGCATTGGCTCTCTTCAGTGATAGATTATAATGAACCTGTGTGATTAAAACCAAAACAACAACCAAAACCCTTTCTTCCCAAGGTTGCTTTGGCTATGATGTTTATTATGGCAACAGAGAGAGCAAAGAAGAGTGCATGCGCTCTAAGGTCAGATATGAGCACTGGTGACCACAGAAGTCAAAAGAAAGTGTTGGGATATCCTGAGTTACCTGCCCTGGGTGGGGGAAGTGGAACTCCAGTGTTGTGCCAAGAGCAGGAAATGCTCTTAACCACTGAGCCATCTCCCTGGCCCACATGACCACTTATCTCTTATGTCACAGGAAGGCCAGTTGTCAAGATAAAACTTGATTTTAAAAAAGAATTCTATGCTAGGCTTGATGCCTATATTCTCAGTACCTGAAAGATAGAAACAGGGGGCATCAAGACCTCCCAGACACCCTGGCTACATAGCAAGACCCTGTCTCAGACAAACAATAAGAATAAGAATCCTGATAAACCTTTCCCTTGGTTTCTGTTGCATAGGTAAGTTTGACACTATTGTTGATATTAAATTTATATTTAAGTACACTCAGCTTTGGTCACTGGAGAATACTGCCTTTGATCATATGTAGGTAAATCTTGTTCCATTCCCCTTTTGTTACATTCCTCAGGATCTTTCTAGTGTTATCAAGGAATCAAGATTCCCTTGGTGGATCCTTAGCTTTTTTATATATATAAAATAATTTAAAAACAGACTTAGAAGGAAGCTTGGGACCATCTTATAAGTTTGAGAGAGAAAAAGCAGGGTAAGTAAGATGTAAATCCCAGTAGCTGGTGAGACAGAGATGCAGAAGAGGAAGAAAGTTACTTTTTTTTGTTGAATTAGCGATAAGTCTGTAAGCAACGTGACCATCACGAGGGAGGGATTCTTCAGACAAAAATGAGAGTGCCCACTCAGTCTGAGGGCAAGCAGGCTTAGGATTAAAAAAAAAAACAAACAAACAAAAAAAAAAAACAGAACCAGAAAAAAGAAAAAAAATTATTTTGTGCTCACACAAGTGTGTGTGTGTGTGCGTGTGTGTGTAAAGAAGGGGCTTTCAAAGCACATAAGCACATTATCCCCATTAAAAGATGATTATTCCACCCACTTCTGTAAAATGTCATCAGCTATAGTCATTTTGTGAGGAGTGGCCTCCCTCTCTTTTTAGAGAGAAGACAATAATACATCATATTTTAGGAAGTTTAGAAAATCAAGTCTTCACCCTGGGTCAGATGTGGCCAGAACTTTCCCCTAGTGGGCCTCAGCAAAACCCTGGTTCTCCCAACTTTTCCCTTTCATGTAATAGTTTAAATTCTAGTAGTTGGTGGCAGCTATGAAACTTTCCTTAAAACAAAGGTTTTACTAGAGAAACAGGAGGAGTCCACAGCTTATTATGAAGTATAGGTCTATGCTCACTGACATCTAAGCCCACTGTAAAGCCTGGCTTAGCTATCTAACACTAGGATTGAAAACTCAGACAAGGCCATGTTTTTATATCGATTCCATGTTTTGATGATTGACACATTTGGTAGCAAGCAGTATACAGAAAGGAAACGTTATATTGTCCTTTACAGAGCGGAACAGCCTTTAGGACTCTTAAAGATTGCCAATAAGGGAGATGAAAGGCAAAAATGCTGTGCTTAAGAGAAAATAAGGACATTTGCAAAAGAAATGTAAAGAGAGAGGTCAGCAAAATTGCTTAGTGGGTAAAGGGGCATGCTGTAAAATCTGATGATCTGAGTTCAGTTCCTGGAAACCGTGTAAAGACGGAAGGAAAGAGCAAAGTCCAAAATTGTTCTCTTACCTCCAAACATGCTTTGTGGTATGAATGTGTTCCTTCCATCCATCACACACATCCTAGAAATAATCTTTAAAAAACCCTTAAAGATATATCTCTTGATTATTATTTTTCTTGCTATGACAAAATATCCTGACAAGAGCAACCAAAGGAGAAATACCTTGTCACCTTGATAACAAACCTTTCCACCATTCTTCTCATAGGCTCAAAACATGTTGTCATATAGACTAGTCAGAACCCATTAAAAAACAGGACACATGGCTGCTGTGAAGACAATTTGTGGTGAGTGTCCTTCGAGAGAACTACACCCATTCTCTTGGGTATGCCTTACACCTTTCTTAAGTGCCTCTTCCTTTTCTTAACCCTTCTACTAAAAATGACTGCTTTGTCCCTAACTTACCAGAAACTTTTTCTGTAGCCAAGTCAAGACACCAGCTTTACGAAGTCATGTCCCTAAGAGTAAAGCAAGAAGTCAGGCTGTTGGCAGATGCAAAGAGTTGTGTCTGTACCTTGCACCTACTGCCAATACCATTTTAACACATGTTTCCCACTCACGTAGACCTAAAGTAAGAGGGAAGTAAGGTGGGTATTTGTTTTTATTTTTTATTTTCATCTTTCTCTTTTGAGTTGTTTTAGTAAAATTAATGACTTCAGGGCAAGGGCAGGAGTATGGAGGGATGAAAAGAAATAGAGGAATGGGAAGAGTGATGGAGAAAATAAAACAATAAAGGAAGGGGGATGGTAGAGCTTGAGGAAAAGAAGTGGAGGAGGGGGAGCAGGGGAGGCGGAAGGGGATAAGGAGAAGGGACAGGTAAAACATGGCTGTGCCAGTTCAGCTCCGTATCTTCACATTTCCTATTTTGCCTTGACAAAGTATGCTGATTATAGAATTTCTTAAAAAGGTCATTTGGTAAAGTGAAATAAATGACTTGGAAAAAATAATTCTAAAGGGAAATTGTTATGAACAATTAAATCATAATAATCATAATTTAAACCTCTTAGCAATTAGTCTTCTTATGAACATCTACAACTCCAAAGTGATCTTTACAAAAATGAGTCTTGGCAACCAATTAGTGCTGGGTCTAGTCTAATTTATTATTTACTTATTGAGGACGAAAATGCTGAAGACGATTCCTAGAAAGGATCGTTTAAAGTACTCACATGCAATCATAATTTTTGAAAAGCACATGATGCGGGATTTTATTATAAATTAAAAATATTGTGCCTACTTCCATCCCAATGAATACCCTGCAATAACTCAGAGGCGTTTGCAATGTCTGTGCAAATTAAATCTGTATGATGATAGTTATTATTTTCACTTATTAACAAAAGAATGTAATAAGCCATTTTTGGTGACTATTGCTAACTCTATTTAGAAACAGAATACCACCACCTGTGTTCTAATGATTACATTTGATGCAAAATTTTACATGGAAGGCAACAACATCCTCTTTCATTAAATATGTAGTTTCTACTTTTTTTTCTGAGGTAGTATCTCATATAGCTCATGGGGTTGGGAACTCTTTGTAGCAAAGAATGCTTTTGGAGTCCTGATTTTCTCCCCTCTTCCTAGCAGAGTTCTGGATTACAGGTATGAGGGATTACACTTGGTTTATAAGGTACAGGGGACAGAAGCCAGGGCTTGTCCAGGTTTGGTAACTCTATCAACTGAGCCACATCCCCAACCATTTAACTTTAACTTTACAAGTACACTAATAAGGATGAAGTGGCAATAGTCTTGGATACTAGTGATATTTACTAAGTCTTCCTACCTTCAACAAGCTAAGAAATCAGTTTCATGAGTAGCTTGTGGGATGTCTTGCACAGGAAAGCAGGCCTCTCTATGTTTATACATAGTGTGAGACTGATTCAGGTTTGCTCCATGAAATCAGTCCCTGACATAAAATACCCTTAGAGTTTTATTGCTGTGAAGAGGCACCTTGACCACAGCAATTCTTACAACAATAACAAAACATTTAATTAAGGCTGACTCACAGTTTTAGGGGTGTAGTTAATTATTGTAATGGTGGAAAACATGGCCCACTGGCAGGCATGGTGCTGCAGAGGTAGCAGAGAATTCTACATCTGGATTCAGAGGCAGCCGGAAGAGACTGCCAGACTTGTCTGTGGCTTAAGCATGCAAGACCTCAAAGTCTGCTCCTTAATGATGCACATCCTCCAAACAAGGCCACACCTACTCCAACAAAGCCCTCTTCCTAATAGGACCACTCCTTATGGGCCTGTGGGGACCATTTTCTTTCAAATCACCCCAGGTGGATTCTCTTATGATTTATCAAAAGCAAGACAGAACATTAAAACTGGTCATATACCCTTGTGACTTGTTTCAGGAAGATGGCTGATGTGGAAAGAATTTGGAAGGAAAGATTAAAAGCACTTGCTAACATCAGAGTATAATTTTAAAATGATCAACAATGGCTAGTTTCTCTCATATGGTACCTGTGACCTGGAGGTTAGATCTTTCACTAGGAGGCAGAAACTAAACAGCCCAAAATTCATTGGCCCATCTTCCGAGGGCTTGAGATTGAAACTGAAACAGAGACACTACTAAAAAGTTTTCTGTGGACCTTTGCAAACTGCCAAAAACAAAGGGAAGATTTGCTGACCCTTTCTGAGATCTGCCTCTCAGGCTTCCTTCAATGGGGAGGGGAAGGGAGTGGGAGACTCAGAAAAGGAGAAGCTACATAAGAAACAGGAATAAGAAGAAACCCCAGAGCAGTGAAAGCCCACACAGGGATAGTACAGGGATCCCAGGTGCACAGCTAGGTCCCTTTTGCTCCTAGCCATTCTGGTCCCTCCCTCTACTAGTAATCTGCTCAGGACACAGCCCTGCTCTACCTCTGTATCCTTCCAGTAAATTCAGGGTCCGGGATTCTTACAGGGCCCAAGACTTTACTAGATCTTAATGAAACTGAGCAAAGGTTTCAGAGAGCTATCTGTTATTTTTCTCTTTTCTTAAGTGAGAAACCTGGGGTTGTTTCAAAAGCCAAGTCAACTGAAACAAAACACGTGCAGCTCCACCCACACAACACACACACTGTAAGGTGCTTGGAGCCCACATTCAGTCTCTTCCCCAAGCCTGAACATGAGTTATTCTCTAGAACAGTTGGTTAAAAAACCAAAGACACATACTTTTCTTGACTACTGGAGTGAAAATAGACACTTTCTAAAAAGAAATTTAAATAATATATAATACTCAAAATAGCTACTAATGAATTTGGTATATTCTTTTTGAGTTATTCTTAAACGAATATATATATATATATATATATATATATATATATATATATATATACATACACACACACACACACACACACACACACACACACACACACACACATATATATATATATATATCCACAAATGTAGTTGTATATATCACTCTATGGTTTCTCAGATGTGATGGCCAACTTAAATGTCTTCCCTTGTCGATATATAGAGATCATCTTGCTGTTTGAATGGTTGTATGCTTGGTGTCCGTAATAATTTATTTTAGCTCTTTTCAAAAAAGATTATTTAGACAGTTTTCCTGTTTGCCTCAGTGATTATCTGAATATGTGTTAAATCTGTTTTTGTTATAGGATAAATTCCTAAAGTAGAATACTTGGTGAAATGTATTTATCACAGTTTTTGTTTTTGAAACAGGGTCTCATGTAGTCTAGGTTGGCCCCAAATTGGCTATGTGGACAAGAATAACCTTGAATTCTTGATCTTTCTGTCTCCATCTCCCAAGTGCTGAAATTACAGGTATGCACCACCATAAGGAGAAAAACATAACCCCCTTACCTTTTCTTTCTTTCCGTTTGTTTTCTTTCTTTGAGTGAGACTATCAACCGTAGTCTCATATATTTGAATGCTCTCATTGGTGGAACCCTTTGGTGAGGAAACACTGACATGATGCATATCACATCAAAGGAAATATGTCACTGTGGGTAGGCTTTGAGGTTTTAAAAGCCTATGACATTCCAGTGGGCTCTCTGTTTCTTCTCCAGCACCATGCCTGCCTGCCTGCCTGCTCTTCACCGTGATTATGGACTAACCCTCTGAAACTGTAAGCAAGCTCCCATCTAAAGGCTTTATTTTATAAATTGCCTTGGTCATGGTGCTTCTTCACAGCAATAAAGAAGTAACTAAGACATTGGCTTTGAGCTTGCAAAGATCCTCCTGCCTCCACCTCTCAATTACAGGTTGTGCTAATTGTATACTACTGTGGAGATTAACACTATGACCAAAACAAACACACACACACACACACACACACACACACACACACACACACACACACACATTTTAGTTAGGGTTTTACTGCTGTGAATAGACACTGTGGCCAAGGCAACTCTTATCAGGATACCATTTAATTGGGGCTGGCTTACAGGTTCAGAGGTTCAGTCCATTATCATTAAGGTGGGAACAGGGCAGCATTCAGATAGTCATGGTGTAGGTGTAAGAGGAGTTGAGAGTTCTCCATCTTCATGTGAAGGCTTCTAGGAGAAGACTGGCTCCCACATGTTTAGGAGGAGGGTCTCATTGCCCTCCCTCACAGTGACACACTTCATCCAACAAGACTACATCTACTCTAACAAGATCACACCTCCTAATAGTGCCACTCCCTGGGCCAAGCATATTCAAACCACATGTATGTGTATGTGTGTGTGTGTGAGTGTGTGTGTGTGTGTGTGTGTGTGTGTGTGTGTGTATGTGTGTGTGTGTATGTATATGATATATCTTGAAGTAATAGTCCATCATGGAAGGAAGTCAGAACAGGAACTCAAGCCAGGCAGAAACCCAGAAGCAAGAATGGAAGAACAAGTCATAGAGGGGTACTACCTTCTGGTTTGCTCTCTATGGCCTGCTCAACTTGCTTTTTTATACAACCCAAGATCATTTGCTCAGAAAGGGCAAAGCCTACAGTGGGCTGGATCCTCCCATGTCAATCATTAATTAAGAAAATGCCCCACAGGCTTGCCCTCAGGCCAATCTGGTAAAGGCTTTTCCTTAATTGAGATGATCTGAACTTATGTCAAATTGACAAAAACAACAAAATACAAGTCAGTAGCCTAACCAGTACACAGGTATGATTCACTATACCTGGCTACTATTCCAAACTTTTGATAAATAAAACAGCATTGCCCTAGAAACTATGGTAATTTAATTGTACTGTCTTTCATTTCTGAGGCAAAACCAAAACCTCAGGCCTTCACCTAACATTTGACTTTCCTTTCTAGTTTCCTTTCTCTTCTCCCCTCATCTGGTGATGAGGTCACAGATCCCCATGCTATCCAGCCATCTCTATCTTCCTAGCTAGTTTTCCTCAGCTCTTTTCTTACAGAGAAACGTTTAGGGGTTCTCAGAGACTCATTCCTATCATCTCTCTGGGCTCCCTTGCACATGGAACACTTGTTCATGGGGATCAGTAGCTTCACAGGCTACCAGCCCCCCCCCCCCAAAAAAAAAGGGTTGTGAAACAACTTCCTCCAGCTCTTAGGTTCTTCAAGCAGTCTTCTTGATGGCCACCCTGTCACCTACTTCTTTCCTGACAGAGACCCTCCTAACAGGGTGGCTCTTCTTTGAACCACACTAACTAGCTGAAGGCTCATGGAGGTTCATTCCTTGAAGACTCAGATTCAAGCCCATGGAATGCAATGTCAACCTATTTGCAAAGTGGCCATAGTTTTCCGTAGGGTACAGGATCCCATCTGTCATCCCGCATGGTGTCCCAGCCTATATACCTTCAAGATATATTCTCAGAATTAACCAACCATTAACATTGGCTTTAGAAACCAACCACACAGGGCCCAGGACAGAGTTTTATTTTACAAGACAGCTTTGCAGAGAACTCTATGTGCTTAGCAGCTAGAAAATGGTTATTTTAGGCTTACCTCTTTCTATATGTTCCAGTGCCTGTGTACATTCACGTATGTCTGTGGAAGCCAGAGGTCAACCTTGGGAGTTATTCCTTGGAAGTCTTCACTTTGATTTTGAGACAGGATCTCTAACTAGGACCTATTCAGCTAAGGTGGCTGGCTGGCAGGAAAGCCCCAGGGATCCTTCTGTTTCTACTTCTCCAGTGCTGGAATTGTTTGTTTGTTTTTTGTTTAATGTGGGTGTTATGGCAGAACTCAAGAACTCATGGTAAGCAGTTGACTGACTGACAATCTCCCAGCATGGTTTTTGGAGGTTACCTTTTAAGTGGGAAAGTTTTTTGTTATGTATTATTTGTGTCTGTTGCTTTCTAAGCTCACTATGACCCCAGAGTTCTTAAGCTACACAATGAGTTGGATCCACTCCAAAGCAGCTCCCAAGTAGGTCACCCCAGGTCACAGGCTGGCCTTCTAGGATGTTAGACTGTGTAAGGGCAGAGTGAACAGGGACACAATGTTTGATGTCTGCAGAGTTTAACTCACTCCTACCATCAGTTAAAAGTTCTGTCTGAAGCTTTGCAGCCTCACCTTTCTGTTCACCCCAGTTTTGGTCTAACTGGGAAGAGGTGCTACAACCTTGCTGTGATGGGGCAGGGTGTCACTTGGTCTCTCTTTCCATCTGTATTCCTCTATAAGTAGCAGGGATTTTATGGGTTTAGAGTCTTCATTCTTTAAGGCCTAAGGCCACTAGTGTGCAGGGAAGATAATTTTTCTAATGTGGTGGGAGGAATGGCAGGTTTATAACTATAATTATACCCTGCAGAAAATAGCTGATACTGAATGGTGTATTGTTCTTCATACACTGGTCTAGTGATGGTGTGCTCAGCCATCAATCATCATTCATCACCAGCTCATTCATGACACCAGGGTGTCATGCTGACATGAATCGGTAGACCCAGGAATGGGTGGGTAATGGACACTTCTAATAGGGTGCACAAAGCATTGCCTGCTTGAATTCTGGTTCAGATTACTTACCTGAGTCACATTCCTGTGCCAATGGGTGCCTCTTCCATGCAGAAGTCCTTGTTCCATTAAGAAAATATGGCAGGACTTTGTTAGCCAAGCTTTTGGAGCAGCTGCGTGTTAACTTGATATCCACAGTCAAGCACTGTCAGCAAATATCCACAGTACCCAGAAGAGTCTGTTGGGCAGAAGTCACAACTGAAAGGTCATTTAAAAGCAAGTTATCCAGAGGTGCTTTGCAGAGAGCTTCAATTTTCAGACATGGGTAATCGTGAGGAAAATCGGGGAGTCTGCCTGGGACAAGCAGGATGCTTTTCTGTGAAATACAGAATTGTTCATTCATTCACTGCCACTAATTTCATAGATTTAATTTTTTTTTCAGTTTACTCATTTAGTATTTATTGTTTGTTGGCAAGATGGGTGTTTGTGAGGGAAGGCACATGTGTGCCATGTTGTGTACACGAAGGCCAGAGGACAACGTGTGGTAGTTGATTCTTTCTACTTTCTACAAACAGAATCTCCCTTCTCCTTCTCCCCTTCTTCTCCACCTCCTTTTTCCTCCACCTCTTCCTCTTCCTCCTTCTCTTTATTCTTTTTGAGATAGGGTCTCACTATTCATCTTTGGGTGGCTTGAAACTTGCTGTATAAACTTGGCTAGACTTAAACTTTTGCTTCTGCCTGCCAAATGCTGGGATTCAAGGCATGTGCTACTGCATTCAGTGAGATCGAATCTCTCTTGGGTTTCTACCCTGCTAGGTGCCCATAGACTGGCTGGCACAGAAACTTCTGACCAGTTCTCATATCTTTGTCTCCTATCTTGCTATAGAAATGCTGAGATTACAGGTACATGCTTTCACTGTGGGTTCTGAGGAGCAGAAACTTACTAAGGTTGATGGCACTTTTTACTCACTAAGCTTTCTCTCTATGCCTGATAGCTGTTTTCAATGTTTTAAGACAAGTTCTTGTATACCTCAATTTGATCTAGAACTTGATTGTATGGAAGGAAGACCTTGAACTCTTGGTCCTTCACCTCCTTGTGGTGATTTTAATAAGAACATTCCTTATAGGCTCATATATTTGAATGCTTAGTCACCAGAGATTGGAACTCTGTGATAGGCTTAGAAGGATTAGGACTGTGGCCTTATTGGTGGAAATGTGTCACTGGGGAGAGGGTGGGCTTCTCTCTCTCCCTCTCTGCTTGCAGATTAAGATGTAGCTCTCAGCTACTGTTCTAGTGCCTTGCTTGCTTGTTCAGGGACATGATGATAACTGACTGACCCTCTGAAACTGTAACCAATCCCTCAATTAAATGCTTTCTTTGATAAGCATTACTGTGGTCATGTTGTCTCTTCAAAGAAATAGAACAGAGATTAAGACACTCCTCTACATCCTACATCAGAAGACCAGCTGTGGCTAGGCTTATCTGGAAGAGCTGGGATGGGTTTATTTTTTGTCTATATGCTCATTTATCACAGAGTTCCTTAAAAACAAAAACTTAAGGCTATCTATCTGCTTGGTTTCTGTGTATCATGTTCCCAAGGCCCCATGTACTGGCAGTATCACATAGGAAAAAGGCAATATGGGCTGGAAGTGTGTGTTGGGTACATGTCTGAATATTTTGATGATTTGGGGCCATCAGAAGAGCAATAAAAAATATTGGAAGGGGTCAGATAGTGAGGTGATTTAACAATGATGGGATTGCTTTTCAGATATGGAGAACAAAGTAAGTCTCTGAAGAGATGACACTGGAACAGGGGCTAGTGAGGGAGATGGAGGTCATGGAGCCACATGGAGAGAGTGCCAATCATAGGAGAAACAAAAGTTCTGAGTGAGAACAGCTAGTGATCAGCATGGCTGGGGAGCAGGAATACCATGTGTCTATTCTGTACTCTAGAAGAATACCTTGAAAAGAAATCATCAAAGAGTTCACCTGTGATTTCAAAAGGAAGAGGAGATCTTTAAATTGGCTGATGTTCAAGCACATTTGCTTTACTTAGAGGTGAAATGACCTGGTGTCAGATAGTTTATATTTGGGGGTACATTATTTTGATTTCTTTTGTTATGAGGTTGTTTAGTTAGCCTCTGGAGGAGGGAAGTCTATAAGCACTCAATGGAGTGAGTACAGGACTGAGGCACTAAAGAGGAACTGGAGGAAGACGTAACACCATGGAAATGCATTTTAAAGAACCTCCATGTGTTTGAATAGATTGTATCACTGTGGGATGCAACTGCAATATAAGGAAGATCTGTGAGCCTAGCCTATCCAACTGTCAGTAAAGTTTGGTTGCTCTGTATTTTCGTGCTTGAGCATGTACACACAGGTATACTTGTGTATGTTTATATGTGGGTGTATATGTGTTCATGCACATGCAGGCATGCATGAATATATATGGAAACCAGAGGACAACATCATCTGTCATTTCTTACATTTCATCCATCTTGAGTCTTAAAATTCTTTTACTTTAGGAGATTATAAATTAATTGCATAGTTTCCCTTTTCCCTTCAAAGCTGCACCGAGGAAAGGTGCTCCTGTGAGTTTACAACATCACTTTCTCACTTACCTCATGTCTCAGAAGTGCTTGTTATCTCATCTACATTCTGCAGGGTGGGAAGGCACAGGACTACAGTCACAAGGACCTAATTTGGTTGCTGCTGTTCCTGCAAAGTTCTCCCCATGGCCTGGCTCTTCTGATACCATTAAGAGGGTTACAGCAGGAAATCTGGGATGTGAGGTTCCGGGTAGTGAGTATACATCCTGCAGTACAGTTCCAGGGTTTCAACCATGCATCTCTCTATCTCTTTTCCTCGGGAGAGGTTAATTTTTTTCATATTCAGATAGGGTGTCAAGTCATTAACAATATGGTACAGACAATCAGTAAGGATAAGTATTTATCTTTGTAGTGGGAAAGAAGGAAATGAGAGAAGAGGAAGAAAAGGAAAACAAAGGAAAGGAAAGAAGAGAAGAATAAGGAAAGGAAAGAAAAGGAAAGGGAATGGAGGAAAAGGAAAAGAAAGGGAAGGGAAGGAAAGAAAGGAAAGGAGGTATGCAATTTTTCTGCCTCAGCTGGAAGTTGAATGCTGGGTTTATATAAGTGTGTGGCAACACATCTGGCTTTGGCTGATAGAACCCATTCTCACATGCTTTTAGTGCCAATCACTGTTTAAAGCAGTCAAATCTTTGTGTGTGTTTGCATTTGTATGTATAGAAGTGTGTTGGTGGGTATGCAGGTATATGTGTGTGATGGTGAGTGTGCATGTGTGTATGTGCAAGCATGTGTGCATATGTGTGGAGGGCAGAGAGTATCCATGATGTTCCTCAGTAGCTGCCAGTTTTTTTGTCTTTAGTTTGTATGTGTATATGTGTAATAAGTTTGTGTGTGAATGAATCTTCATGCTAAAGTCATGTGCATGGAAGTCTTGAATACAATCTCAGATATCTATTCTCTCTACCTTGTTTGAAGTAGGATCTGTTAATCGTCTGCTACTGGGTATGTTCAAAGCTTCTGGGCATTTCCTGTCTGTCTCCCACATTGCTGTAGTATTCTGCTACCGAGGGATGTTTTTAACCCCATTTATTTTGTTTTTTCAGACAAGCCCTCTCAGCATCATGGTATGGAACTTACCAGATAGGCTAGGAAGGTTGACCAGAAAGACCCAGAAATCATATTGCCTATCCTTGTGTTTAGATTATAGGCACAATCCACTATGCCCAGCCTTTTATTTGTTTTTAGCCTGGGTTCTGAGGATCAGCTCACATTCTCTGTTTCCAAGGCAAACATTTTACCTACTAAGCCATCAGAGCAGTCTCACAGCAAATTCTTGGATCAAGAATCTGAGTTGGCTTTCTCAAGCCTAACTTTCTTCTGTGTTCAGTGTAACTTTCAAAAGCCAACTGTCAATCTTTTTAACATCTCCTTCTTTCAAGAACCTCTTTTTGGAGCCATCTCTTCTGGCTTTGGGTGGGTAAGTGTGCATAACCCTTCTGTTATGTACCTGCCTAGTTATGGAAATGGTCATACGGTTAGAATCATGAGGATGGTGAGTAGCTTATTAACCATTTAATCTTGATTGGTGCTAACATACTGGACAATGACTTGTTTATGAATAAAGTAGCTAAAATCAAAACAGAAAAAAAATCAACACTTGATCAATGGTCACAGCCTCCAGAGTTTCTACTGTATCCAGTGCAGAATGAGGTATTGACATCATTCTGTCCTTTGCTTTATCTTCATGTGCTTGGCTAACTCTTTAGGCTCTACGACTGTTAATGCCATGGGTGTCATGAGACAGTACTTGACAAAGCCTCAGCAACACAGGGAAAGGGTATGATTCTTCAAGACCATCCCTCTTACTCTTAGAATAATTGAGTTTTAGTAAATTAAACTTTTATGATCTAGCAAGCCCTTCATACAAGCCAGTTGGAGAAACACCTATAATTTTATGCTTCGCAGACCTTCTGTCTACGTTCTAAAATTTTATTTGCAGCGCCTGCCTACACAGATCTGAATGAACTAAAAACCAAGTTTGATTTTTTTTCCTGAATACAGCAAACCAGGCATGGATATTTTTAGATGTTTAGAAGTGTAATCGTTTTATTTCATTCTTTAATCCCTGGTTCTTTTAAGTTAAAATCTCAGATTTAATCTGCTGAATTGTAAGTGTACTTGGTGCTATATCAGGATAGTGAGCAGAGATTCTAACATTCAATCATTTAGTAATACTGAGTTTAAATGTTGTTGAACTTAATTGAAGTTTAATTATACTTAATTTTTAATAATATTTCAACAGATGTGGTCAGCTTCTTTGAGTTATATTAAGATATATCCTTCTTTGTTCTTTATTTTCAAACTCCTTTGTATGTAGCCAAGGATGTCTTTAATCCTTCTGATCCTCCCAACTGTACCTTCCAAATTCTCAGATTATAGGCTTGTGTTACCTCACCCAGTTTTTGTGGTGCTAAGGCTTTGTGATTGCTATGTAAGCACTCTATCAGCCCGGTTACACCCCAGTTTTGTATGTATCCTCTTTGATAAAGGAAATCTAAGAATAAAAACTTAGATGGGAGACTTGGATTTGAATTCTAGCCTCAATGATCCACAAAAGCCAGGAGTGTGGATTAACTTTCCATTGCTTTGAAAACTAGCCAAAGCAAACTCACAAGAAGGGAAGGTTTGCAGTGACATGTGATTCAGAGCATTCATCCCAGTTTTTCAGCTTTGTAGTTTTGGATCTGTGGTATGGCAGAACATAACGTAGGGGGCATGTGCAGGAGACCTGCTTACCTTATTCATGAGAGTCAATAAGAGAGAGGAAGAGAAGTAGGGCTCTGGCACCCCCTTCAAGGGTACTCTTCTAAGTAAGCTTACTTCTTCCTTTTGGTTTTGTCCTCCTCAGGGTCCCACACAGGCTGTGACCCAACCCATCAACACATGGACTTTTAAGACACATTTGAAATAGTAATAGTACCCAATTAATAGGCATGCCAATATTAAAGATCTTCTCCTTGGCCTAGAGCCCCTCTGTCTCTGGGGTTCCCATTCCTGCACAAGTCCTGGGTATTCCAAAGGAAGCCATGAAAAGGAGAAAGGAAGAGAAAAAAAGACTCATTCTTGAGGCATGATCACATGACTGTGAAGATCACATATGTGCATGTGTGTATGAAGGTCCGAGGTCAACTTTAGCTATGCATTTTCTAGGTACCATTCACTTGTCTTTCCATAAATCTATGTGTGCATGTGCATGATGTATATGAGAAAGTATGTGTAGATCAGAAGTTGATGTTGGGTGTCTTTCTCAACATCTACCTTGTTTTATTTATTTATTTATTTGAGATATTGTCTTTCACTAAACCCGGAGTTCACCATTCCAGCACTGCAGTTACAAGCACATGCTATCACATTTGCCGTTTTCAAAATAGGGCTCTAGGGATTGAACTACGCTTATCCTAGTTACTTTTCTGTTGCTGTGATAAAAACACCATGACTAAGTTAACTTATAAAATAAAACTTTTAGTTGAGCTTACAGTTTGAGAGGGTTAGAGTTCATGATGGCAGAGCAAAGGCATGACAGCAGGAACTGCTGAGAGCTTTATATTTTGATCCAAGGGAAGGAGGCACAGAGCACACTGGGAATGACAATAGTCTTTTGAAACCTCAAAATCCACCCCCAGGGAAGCATCTCTTCCAACAAAGTCACACCTCTTAATCTTTGCCAAACATTTCCACCAATGGGAGCCAAGTATTCAAACATCTGTGCCTATGAGGGCCATTCTCATTCAGGTCCTATTAAAGCAAATCTTTACTTACTGAGCTATCTCTCCAGTCCATACTTTAAATGTATTTTTCAAAATCCTCTTTTATTTAAATAACCTTTTATCAATTCAGTCTAAGACTGCAATGTTTTGAAAATATTGTAAATTTTTGTGACTTAAAAAATAACTGCTGCCCAAATCTAAATCTATTACTTCAGATTTTGCCTGATCAGAGGTGTTTATTACACCTCTTTGCACTTCAATTTCCTCATCTTTCAGTCAAACCAGGATAACTATCTCTAGATAGTGGTGTAAAGAAACAATGGGAATTGGACCGAAAAATGGCTCTGTTGATAAAATTCTTGCCTTGCAATCTTGAGAACCTGAGTTTGAGCCTTAGAACACACACACACACACACACACACACACACACACACACACACCCCAGGTATGATGGTGGATGCTAGCAATCTCAGTCAATATTAGAAAGGATCATCTCTGGAGCCTGCTGACCAGCCAGCCATCCTCATCTACCAAGTAAATAAAAGGTCAGTAGAGGCCTTGTCTCAAAAAAAAAAAAAAAAAAAAAAGAGTGAGGAAGCTCTTGAGAAACAGCAGGATGTTGTTTTCTGGCCTCTATACACATATACATGCAAATAGAGAAAACAAAAACAACAGTTACCAGCTTGATATGTAAATGCCATTATGCCCTTCTGTTGGTAAATGCCTACTTTTGTGTTGAAATGATGTTCATAGACTCTTAAGAAGCTAGGGAGATGCCTGGACTTTGAATTGTCTGGCACACAGTGTTCAGGACTTAAAGAAATCTGCATGAAATTCACATGTACAATGGAGAAGATGTAGCTCCCTGTGCTCCAGCTGAGACCCAGTGAGAACGTTTGGGATACCTCCATCTTGGTGTCAGCTACAAAGAGACTGGGAATGGAGCCTGGGTGTCAGAATAGCATCCCAGATGCCCCTAGACTTTAGACACAGTAACTGCATTTCTCTGTATTATTGGAAGAGTTTCCATATTAAGATTCCAACTGAAGCAATCACTTTTATTTATACACACTAGCCTAAGCCAGTGAAGGAAGAGATAAAGTCAAACTAGGAATGCAGAAGGACAAACCTGGATCACCTAGTCACCCTGCCTCACCATCTGCCGACAGAGTGAGTGGGCTGTGGTTTTCATCTTCTATCTGTGTACCCAAAATGGCATGAATATGAACTGTTGAATGAGACCCTTCATTGTATATTATTGTTTGTTGCTCTCCAGAGACACAGAACTAACACGAAGAGAAAGCTCTCATGTCATGGTGCAGATGTGGTCTAGACTGAGTAGGCGGTGCAGATCTGCAGGACTGCACAGAAGATGCCACGTCTTATGAGGATGCTGACTGAGACACAAAGATGGAGACTGTTGACATGTGCAGGAAGAATACACCCGGAATGTTCTGGAATATCCAAAGTAAAAGCACAGATCAAGGAAATCCCAAGGCTCTTATAAAATGAGTGACATAAATATTAGTTTATCTGGAGCCAGGTTCATGGAAGAAAGTGGATGAGACCATGCATCACTGAGCTCTAAGTGGCAGCTGACACCACCCATCCTACTGAAGAAGAGGGATATATGTGCTATAGTACCAAGTTCATGTGGAGTCAGACAAGATTTTTCTGTCCACCTAGAACCTGCTTCAGCCATCTTTTCCTGAACCATATTGAAAAGGCTATAACAAGGTTTAAGACAACATTTCTAACTCCTACTTGTCACCAGCTCCAACCAATCCCTACGAACTGGAAAGCAGATAATATAGGAAGCAGCATACACAGGTTGTAAGCGAATTCTTGTTTAAGTCATGCTGTCTTAAGCTTAATCTTGTGAGTGTACACACTTATGTACATGTGAATTCAGATATGTGTGCTTGTTGAGGCCAAAGTGATTCACCTTGTAGGCTAGACTGGCTGGCCAGCAAGTCCTAGAAACCATCTATGTGTGTCCTTATTGTTCACCACCATGACTGTTTCATATGGCTACTGGGGATCTAAACTCAGGCTCTCATTTTTCACAGGAAGCACTCTACTGACTGAGCCACACCCCAGCCTTTTATTTCTTATTTTAAGACAGTGTCAAATGGTTAAGGTTACTCTCATGAAGTCAGGACACAGTATCCTCTTCACTCTGTGCAAGGCCTAATCTTATTTTTATCATTTATAGTCTTTTTCTATCTACTACCCACTCATTACCTTCTTTCCAATATGTTTGATGTAATTTGTTTTTTAAGCAGTAATGACAAAATGAGTAGTATTTTGTGTGCACATTTTTAATTTGTGGAAAACATATTGTGTATCTTACTTTTTTCCATGGAGGAATGCATCTTTTTAAAGGCTCATCAATAATTTTATGGATGCTTCTAATTTATTGCTTCTAAATCTAACTTCTGCCCTTTCAATTACAAATAATTAATTTCCCAAAGCAAGGGGCAGATTTTGGAAGCATCATTCATAAATATTAATTAATCGATTAGCAGAATGTAAGCAGCATATTTAAAAGCATTTGGTGAACACTTTACATGTTCAAAGTTAGAAATACTAAAATAACAAATATTGAAACCCCCAACTCAAGACACTTCCAGTTCAACAGATCGACTCATAAAATTTGTCATAGCTTCAAGATTTATGAATAGTTATGGAATGGATAAAAGTGAGGAGGTACCACACAGAAGGGGGGCTTCCTGTTTTGTCTGGAGCCACTGACCAAGATCTTGAGGTATAGTGCAAGAGAAATACCTTTTTGGGTTCCATAGAATAAGAAGGAACATTCAACTGAAGAGTGTTCTGGGTAATAGGACCTTTGACAGTTCCTGAATGGCTTGTCCTCCCACAGAGTCCCCGCCAAAAGCCACCCCACCAACAGTGTCATTCTCCCTGTCAATTTGACTGGTTTTCAAACTAAGAATGGTGGTATATGTTTGAGAGGTTACAAGTTCAATTTAGAATCATCATGGAAACAAACCTCTAGGGGTATACACACACACACACACACACATACACACACACACACACACACAAATAAATAAACAAATGTCAAACTCAATGAGTGGATCTGGTGTCATCTTTACCATGAGATCACATCTCTAGGTAAGTCTAAATGTGTTTGTAGAAGAAATTTCAGGTTAAATAGTCACAGTGCCAGAACACCTAGCATCCCCTTTGATTTCTTGAGCTATAACAGACCACTCATCATCCTACAGAAATTTAGCTTCAGCCAGTTTGCCAGCATTCCATGTTGTTATGTTAGTTAAACTATGAATTAATGCAATCCATGGCTCTTCATCATAGTCTTGATGTAGGAAACCTTCACAGCCAGAAAACAATATAGAATGAAGCTAGCAGGTTTGCTCAGTGCTAGCTGATGACCTTTGAGCAAAAGGAGAAAATGAAGCCACTTCTGGGTAAAGAAAAATGCCTCTTGGCTGACTTTCCTGAGCTTTGTCCCAGTTGTTATACAAAGCACACACACTGTGTAGCCTTCAGACAGACTTGGAGAGTGTCCTTAATAAGTGGCTCACGTCTAAATCTCTCCCAGGCAGCTCTGTTGGCTTCTGCTTCTTCCAGGCAGCTGGTCTGATTTGAGTCTTCTTTGCAACTCAGCTCCATGTGTCTGAGAGGGACTCTCAGCTTTTGTTACTTTCTTTGGCAGGGAGGGTCCTAGTGAATCTGGTCAGTTTTAGGGACTTCCTGAAACTATTTTGAGGTTTTTACTTTCCTGCTCAGGGAGCTTTCCTTCATGATAGAAGACTTCAATCCTGGAGGAAATCACACAGCATCAGTTGCACGAGCTGTACCTTGCTTCCTGCCTAGAGTTGCCTGAGGTTTTAACAAATCTTGACCATCAATCTCCCTTATTGTGGAGGATGGCTTCTTGCTTAATTATGTTTGAATAAAGCATACATCCCACAGTACACACACCTGAGAGCCTGTGGTTGGTTTACATAGTCATAATTTGTTTGATATTGACAGATGTTAAATATAAATGTGAGGGTGAAGGAACCATCTGAGGGAAGATCTAGGGAGAGCTGGGGGGGGGGGGGTAAGGAATTGACTAAATCAGTCTGGAGAGAGAACTCAATCATTCAAGTACTTGCCTAGAAGCATTAGAAGTCTGAGTTAAAGCCTTGAGAAAAAGTTGGATTTGATGGCATATCCTTGTAACACTAGCACTTATGCAGAGAAAGATGGAGACTTCGGACTCAGGAGCCAGATATTCTAGCCTGTTGGCTCAGTTTCAGATCAGTGAGAGAATATCTTGAGAAGGAAAGGTTACAAACAATACCTGAAGCTGACCCCCACCACACACACACACACACACACACACACATACACACACACACACACATATACATACACACAAATAAAATAAAAAAAAATTGCTAAATATTTTGTTGCAGCTAAGGAAGAAAGGTTTATTTTGTCTCAGTTTGAGAGAAAGCAGTACATGATCCCTTATCTACATGTTCCTGAGGCAATCCAGATATACAGCCCATCACAGAGGAGAAGCCATGATGCCTGGAGTGTGGGGTAGTCGGTTACATGACATCCACATCAGGAAGCACGGACCGATGAATCCCGGTGCTCAGCTTACTCTCTCTTATTTTCTCTGGACCCCCACATCAGAGGACAGTGCTGATCAAATTCAGGGTTTGTCTTTCCCCTTCAGTTAAACCTCTCTGGAAACAGGCATGCCTAGAGGATTTGTTTTGTTTTGTTTTGTTTCCCATGATGATTTAAATCCTGTCAAGTTGGCAATTGGAATTCATCATCACTTTAGATAAATACCCTATGACTGAGCCTGAAAAAAATAATTCTTAAGAAGGTAATACTGACAGTGGTGTAAAACACAGTTAAGACTATGTGAGAGACATGGCCTTTTACCCCCTACCAATTCAGAGAACTTTTTGGTCTCCTTTAATGTGCCCCCAGCATTCTGCCACAGTAACACAGATGCTCTGCGGAAATCTGCTTTATCTGATCACCAGCAAAGTGGCATATGCACTCCCCAAAATATATATTTTATTAATCAGATGAAGGAGATCCCCATGCTGAAGTTGTCTTAATAGACTGCTAAAATTAGAAGGTGCTAATCTTGGCATATGCAGCTACAGGGAGAAGTGTTTGAAGACTGGATGTTTGGGGAGGACACGGGTTGGAGCCTGTTCTCCATGCATCCTCTCAGCGTCACAGCTCATTTGGTCATGGAATTGTGAGGGAATGTAAATTTGGGGATTTCCCATGTGCGGCATTGTTTTTTGCGATCCTGTGCTTAAGCTAAAAATGTTTCTCTTAGCAATGCTGAGCCTGGTGACGCGTGGTTCGTTTGGAAAGAGAATAAAGGACAAATTCTGCTGCCCGCCTGTGTGACAGGCTTCACCAACTAATTAAATCCACAGTGCTTTCTGGCCTTATGGAGACTTCGTGCAACCCAGTCTGGAATCTTGTCACATCCAGAAGATCTGTTGCTGTCCAGGTTTCCATGGCAGCTAAATTTTTTCCTTTCCGTGAAATTATCCTCAGCCCCTGGTGTCGGTTAGCCACATAAGTGGGTGTATTATCAGCTTAATGAAGGGACCCTTTCAGCGGGCGTCTTCCTGTGCTGTCAGGTAAGTGGTTTACCGCATGCTGCGGTGTGTTCTCTTATTCCCAGGCTCCATCTGGAGGTGTCTCACAAAGCCGGGTGGTTGTATGCCAGAGAACATCTTGCTGCCTCTGAATAAGAACCACCTCTTTCCTCTAATGTGCATGTCACAGCATCCATCCTGGACTTCACACATAAGGGGCATCTTTGTGGTCATGGTCACATGATTGCTATTGTCTGTGCCGTGAATCCCTTTCTCACATCCATGACTATGACACAGCATTCTCTGAGCTGAGTGTGAAGCTCTAATAATTAACCTGTGTTTATTTACTTCTAATAAAGCTGTGACTACAGTTGGCCCTGAACACAGCAGCCATGCTGTGTGTTGTTTATTTTTTTTCCTTTGTAGCATTATTCTTCCTATGAACCAGAAGGAGAATCCAGCAATGAACTCTGGGAATCGCTGTTCTCTGCCTCTAAGGCACCTCTTCACTCTTGCCATTTCCCCTATAAGGTGAGGTCTCCAGTGCTGCCTGGATATCAGGCAGTGACCACCAGAAGTTCTATACTATGCCAGCATATGTATATGTAGGCTTCTAACACCTAACCACAGCCAATTACAAGCTTACTCTTCAGGATTAGAGGCAACAATAACCACCAGACAAACCAGTGATGGAAAAAATTGTGTGTGTGAGTATCTCTGTGTGTGTGTGTGTGTGTGTGTGTGTGTGTGTGTGTGTGGTAGACTAGAGCTAAATGTTGGGTATATTCCTTTATTGTTCTTTACCTCTTTTTTTTTTTTTAAGATAAGGACTCTCAATAAACCTAAAAGTGGGCTAGCTTGGTGGCTCCAGGGACTCTCCTGTTTCTACCTACTAGCCCAAGAATTCATTCAATGTGCACCCAGTTTTATGTGGGTGTTGGGGATTCCTGTGCTTGCACAGCAACCACTTCACTGACTGAACCATCTCAAGACATAGTCACCCAAAAGCCATTTTCTGATGGAACCTTAAACATTTCAGGTGAACATATAACAAAAAGAAACATACGCAGCTAAAGCAGGAAAATGTGAGCCATAGGTTTGTTGTTGTTGGTGGTTAGCTAAAAAAATATCAAATCTAGGTTTATGATTATCAGTGGCAACTCTTTTCATACTTTTCCCTAGAGGTACCCCAGAGTTGTGCAGCCAGGTTCTTGGGTGGAGATGGCCAGTGCCTCTGCCATTACCCTGACTAACATTTCTGCATTGTGGCCTGGGTTGAGTGTATGAGTATATATGCTCTAAATAACACACAGAAGACACAACTGTGGCTTACTAAGCAAGTCTTTCTAGTTAAATGATTTATTTTCTTCCTCCCTAAACCACATCCCAAGTAGAGTTCTGTGGCCAGGATTGAACTTTCTGCAATTGCATCCTACAGCAGAGGTGGAACAGGTACTGTGAAGCTTACTCCATCCCTGATTTTCAGTTTTGCTAAGCAAAAAAATATAAAGCCTGTAAGATAAAAGAGACTAAAAAATAAAAGGAGGGAAACCCAACAACAAAGACAAGATACCCACTAGCTCTTTCCTCTACTCAAGGTAAAAATCAAGAGGCAAGCATAGCATGTAATAGTGTAATAGCAGGTACATTTTCCCCAGAAATGGCCATAGAGAAAGCATCCATGTGCATCCCATTTCTTTCCTGTGCCAGGTATTTCTTTCCTGTCACTTCTTCTAATCTTCAGTTCAGAAGAAAGGTGAGGGGTGATACAATTTTTATGTACAGACTCTAACACCCTGGAGATGCAAAGCCAAGCTGAAATGACCTAGATGTGCCAGTTTAATTATTCCATTTATTGTGTTCTGGTTTTAAGTGAAGGCTTGGGATGCCCCCTTGTTTCCATGTTCCAGGTGGCCTGGCTTCAGGTTTAGGCACATTCAAGAGCAGGGCTTCTTCCACGGTGAAGTCATGCCTGCTCTCCATCTCCAGTTCTCTATAAATAGCATCACTTTGAGGATTGTTGAAATAATTTGTTGCTATAATTATAGTGACATTTCTAGCATGTTATAATCATATAAAATGGGACAAATAAAGCGATGCTATTTTTGGCTAATTTTTTTTTCTGATTCCATTTGTGTTTCGTGCAATGGAAGAAAAGGTTAGGAACACATGTATTTACAGAAGGATCTGTGCTTGAATAGGAGAGAAGAATGGCACTAGAAAATCAAGAGAAATTCCCTGAGAAGAAAAGAAGCTGGAGACTTTGAAGTTGACATGGTTTTAGCAGAAAGGAGAAAAGAGCAGGAAGTAAAGTCCCCGAAGTACAATTCCCCACAAACAAGAGAAGTGAAGGACACGTGATGACAGTGTTCCAGCTGTCAGGCCACCAGACCAAAGTCATCTTAATTTGTCATAGGCTTTTACATTTTCAACAATAGTATGCTAGCCAGGAGTGACAAATGTCTGCAAAGAAGCATCTAAGATGTCTGTTTTGTGAGAATCTCTGAGAAGGATAGTCCATCCTCAGTCAGTGGTATAGCTTTACTGTTTTCAAACATTCAGCCAGTGCCAACTTAACACAGTCAGGATCTAGTGAGAGGACAGCATTTGGCTAGTGAGCAATAGCACAGTTTTCAGACCCTGCCAAGCTGATTGTCGATTTCAAGCCTTATCAAGATGTCAAGGTTGGGGCTGGGGCTCTAGCTCAGTTTTTAGCATGCACTGAGTTCTGGGTTTGATGCCCATCAGTGTATTACTGTGGTGTACTGATGTATTTGTGTGGTTCTTGCTTAAGAGTAGGAGATGAAGGCAAGAAGATCAGAAATGTTGGTCATCTTCAACTACATAGTGAATTCAAGATCAACTTGAGCTACATGAGAACCTGTCTAAAAACAAACAACAACAACAACAACAAAGTGCTAAAAACAGTAAGAGGCATACAAGGTCAACACAAGTTATACAAGCTGGTAAAATTGTGGGTGTCAGTGAGTTTATTTTGGGTGCAACTCTTCTTCCTTCAAAATGCTCAGTGCCATGATCTACTCTTATGATCTGGCCAATGACATCATTAATGGAATTGGTTCTATATGTGTTTCTCATCTCTGCTCAGGGTTAACATTTCATGGTTTTTTGGTATATTCTTTCCCCAATAACTGAATAGCCCCAAAGATGGAAATTTATCTGAACTTAAAGTGACCATCTTCCAGGTTGGCCAAGCCAGGCGTGGAGCAAACTCAATTAATGGGGTCTGGAACAGGAGGATTTTAGATGAATCTGACACTGTGACTTGCAGGTTTTGTATGCTTATGCAAGTTTTCCTCTTTTTGGAGTTTCAGATTTTTTTCTCTCTCTTTCTTCTTTTTTAACTACAAAATGTTTGGTTTGGCCTAGAAGCTGTCAAAGGCCCCCAGTCCTAAGCAATATAAACAAACGGAGTACCTGACAAGAGGTCTCCCAGCACCCTGGTCCTAAGACCTGTCTTCCTAGTTTCAGTGTGCAGTGTAATGTTCCCGGATATAGATATGTAGAGGTAGACCCTAGAGTCTTCCTAGAATGAGCTTACTGCTTCTGCTTATTCTCTGTTTCTAGGCATGAGGACCTGCTAATGAGAATCTGCTTGCATGTGCTGTGACCGGTGGGCAATGGGTAGAAAGGCAATTATATAGTCAAGTAGAAAGTTCTAGAAATTCCCAGTCCATGTTGAAGCTCAATGCACCCCTGACCTTGTGTTCCATAAGTGGCTGGTATTGTAGGAATAAACTTTCTTTCTATCCTTCTCTGAGTGGCATACAAGTCTAATTAGTTTTCTTGTTTGCAGTGAAAAGCCCAGATAATATATAACCATTGTCAATATTAGGCTTTGTTTTAAGAGGGTCTCATGTATCCCTGTTTGGCTTACAACTCACCATGGAGCCAAAGATGACCTTAATTCACCACCCTCACTCTCCACCCTGCCTTCATCTCTGGGTACTGGGATTATAGTCCCTCACTGCCTCTCTTGGTTTATGTGGAGCTGGAACACAAGGCTTTGCATACACTCCACTACTGAGCTACTCCATCAACAATTAAATGACTGGGTAGATTGTTCATGTGGAGTCTCCTAGAATCTTCTAGTCCACATTCATAAAAACCCCAGGCAGTGATCACTAGCCCTTCTCCCAGGAGAAAATAGCAAATCAAAGTCATCTTTGCGTTTCTACCTAGAGGGGCATATAGACAGCTTTTGACCCTGTGCATAAATAATTCACCCATACACATGTATACTGGACAGTTTGGCCCCACCTGCTCTAGACCTGCATCTATAATGGACTCCTGCATTCCAAAGATGCCCCCTCTCTAAAGGACATCAGTGCAAAACCTCTGTCTATGCTGGGGCTCCTCCAAGCTGCCCCATCTTCTTGTCACGAACATTCTGACTTCACATTTCCTTTTGTGATCTCATTGAGAAATAAGAAATTGGGTTACAAGCGACCTAATTCCATTTGCCCATTATTCCTCAGAAATTTGAGTCCTGGGGAGGGAGTGTAATGGAAGGAGTCTGAAGACAGGGAGGCTACTGTGACTGTGCCATTTTGAATAAATTTCCGTTCCTTGTTATTTGCAAATCTAGAAGCAAACTGGCAGGATTTTTCTGGGATATTGTGTCCTTCCCAGAAGTATCAGTTTCTCAAGTCTTACTAGGCATACTCTTGGTGCGAGGGGTCTGGGCTTGCTCAAACATGGACTTTATCTTAGTTTTGTGATAGATGCATTAAAAGTTTCAGTGAAATCAACTTTGAACAAGAGGCACCCCACATGTGGAGATGAGGGGATAGAAGACACAGACTTTTAACCTGGAAAGACTTGGAATCCCTGTGCTTTTTTTGTTTTCTACTCAAGCAGTGTCTCTGACCTCCACATATGTTTTTCTGTCTTCCCACATTCATTGGCAGCTTCATGAATAGATGAGTAGGCTCATTCTTCCACTTTAGCATTGTTAATAATTTTTTTCTTTCATCCATATGTTCATAGGAAGTGTTTTCTTTATGCTCAATCTCAACTTTCATTTAATCTTGCAAGGGATTAAATTCTTGACAGTGTTCCCTCTTTGCCTTTCTCTCTCTCTCTCTGTGTGTGTGTGTGTGTATACATGCGTGTATATATGTGTCTACCTATATATCTATGTGTGTATCTTTGTCTATTGGATATAATCTTATTGTGTAGAGGGTTTGTGGATTGAGAATTTAATATATAGATCTATATAAAAAGCTACCAGGCTTTAGAGTCATGTTTGTGCTAGGCAATGGAGAGATGGAACATGCTGGGGTGATCTGATCCACCTGGGTGGGCAGAGTGAACTTCCTGGGAAGGGAACCATGCAGAGAATATGGCTTGAGGATGATGTGACAGAGTTCATTCGCTCAGCTCCACACTAAGGTGGTGTCCACGGAGTCATCAAGGGCTGATAAAGGGATGTCATCATCATTAATTATTTACTGCAACATGTCCCAGTCCTTCCAGGCTACCCATCACGAGGTGGACTGACATAGTACATGGGCATGTCAGGCTTCCTGGGAGTGGCTGCCTGGAGTCCTAGAGAGAGGGGACAGGAGTAGAGGAGGTGCCTACAGGAATGTGCAGTAATCAGTGTTGGGAGGAGGCCAAAGGGGGATTTCCTTATCTTTAATACCAACACTGTTGGGGCAGGCTTTTAGGAATAATGTTGCAGAAGACAATAGCAAACCATGGTTAGATGTGTGCTGCAACTTTTCAGAGCCTCTCCACTCATGTCTACCCACCCTTGCCAACTTCCTTCCTCAGCCCCAGTCCCTGGGAACTGATGTCACACCATGGAGAGACAGAAAATTCTGTACTCATGTGGGTAGAGCTCTCAGTTTGCTAAAACAAAATTAAAGATCACCCAGGTTCAAGCATCGTCTAGATGATGAGTACTTTCATTGTGGCTGAGATAGCAGCTTCACTGCTTTCTTGAAAACAAGCCAAAAGGTCGTTGGGTTTCTATAGCTTTCATAACTGAGGATTTTATGATCTTCTAAGGAGCAGTCTGACGAAATGCAAGACTTGTGGTTCAGATAAAAATGCCATTCTTTGTTAAGATCTTTAGGCTTATTTCTTATGCTTTCAATTTTGAATTCAAAACCCATTTATTTGAGCTTAGTCTTTACTAATTTGCTTCTTTCATTGCACTAAACCCATAACATTTGCCCTTGAAGTGGCTCTTCTTTTAACCTGGGTGATCTCAGCCTGGTATCTTTTCCTAACTTTTGCTAGAGCTTTTGGGGACAGATGAATTTGGTCTTGGCAATCATTGATTCTTTCTATCCTTTGCAGTTTCAGCTTGTCTGGAATTGGCAGGAAAGGGAGGGCATCACTGTGCTGTTAAGTACAGAATTTGGCTTCTCTTGGGAGGGAAGAGAGGGTCACTGTTTAAAGGAACTATGCAAACAACTGGAGAACACTCCAAGCCTTTCTGACATGGCTGAAGATGACTTTTGACTTAGTGTCGGGCAGTCTGCTGGCAGGGCTTGTTGATTAAGGCATCTTCTCATTGCTTTTACGGAGTGTTTTCTCCTCTTCCTCCCCTTACTCACCTTCCTCTTCCTCCCACTTTTTCCCCAACCCTTTCTCTTACTTCAGATGAAACCCAGGATCTTGCAACATGCTAAGCAAGTGTCATTGAGTTTTGCCCTCAGCCTGATTTTTCTCTTTGACGCACTGTAAATGCTATGCTAATATTACAGACTAAGCTCCTTTCTTTGCTGTGCTCTGTGCCAGTAAGTAAAGCAATGAGCTTGAGAACGGAGTTTGCTCATCACCTGGTTATATTAAGCAAGGCTCTCTAGAGGTACAGAGTTGATAGAATGAATATTATTACAAAGGAGATTTATTGGATTGGCTTACATAATATAGTTGGGCACTCCAACAACTTCGATCTGTATACTAGGAGAATCTGACTGCTACTTACTTCAAGAGGTAGACACTCCAGGAGTCCTACTTCATCCCTAGACTGGGGGATTTCTTGTCTTCAGTCTTTCCAGGAGGTTGAGGAAGCTGGTTTTGATGTCAGGGGAGGACAGCAGCAACAGAACATGTGTTCTCACTAGCAAGGAACATGGGCTAGCTGGGGAAGCAGTGGTTTCTCACACTGACCTCTTTGTACATGGGTCTTTGGGCAACTCTGCAAAATGGTCTTTCTTGATGTGGTTAATACATCCAAAAATACACTCACAGATCTGCCCAGATATGTTTCTCTTAGTTGATCTCATATCCAGTCAAGTTGACAACTGAGATTAATCATCAGATCTGGCTAGTGTTATGCTGGAGGGTTGGGTCCTTCTTGGGGACAGGGTTTGGTGGTATACAATGAGAGCAGCAGATTGGCTGTCTTCTGCTTCAGGTCTGGAGGAAAGGTGATCAGGCTGAACACTGACAGCAGTTGGTGCTGGGGTATACATGTATGTGTTTGTGTATAATGGAGGGTGATGGAGAAAAACACTCAGTATCAGCATGCCCTTCACATGCACATGCTCCCACACACATGTACACATGTGAATAGACATGTACACAGCAATGAATGCATAAGAGAGAGGGAAAAAGAGAACTGAGACTATTGCTCGGTACAGAGCATGTACTTAGCATAATTGGCTATAGCCAATCTCCAGCACATCAAAATAAATAAATAAACTCGTAAATAAAAATAACTAAAAGCAAGAAACTGAGAGCCAGTGGAAGAATAGAGTTTTTCAGCTGTCCTCAAGTTTCACTAATGTCTACTGTGATATGAGGAGAGATTCACACCACTGCCTGACATGCCCAGGATCACTACAAATGCAGCTTAGCTAAACAGCCTTCTGATACTGTGGCACAATACTAAGAGGAAAAGAGGGCCACCAGCACAGGGGTGCATCCTGGGGTCACAAATGTGGTTACTACCCACAGAGCAGCCAGTCAGAGAGGAGGCTTAGCTTATACTAACTCCTCTGGGAAGGAGGGAACAGACATCTTCTGAAGCAGAAAGTGGGGCAGATGGCCAGTTGGGAATATCCAAGAATGAAATTAAGCAGGCCAGGACCCCAAGGTCAGCCATGCTTGGGACAAGAGTGTGGAATTTGGCAGGCTGATAGACAAGACTGTATCTGTGTGGTGCTTGGGACAGGGGTACAGAGGTGTGTAGTATGGAGTGGCTAGGTTTGGGAAAGAAGTAGATGGAGACCACCAGGCTTGGGTCATGGACAGGAGGCTGGACATCCTTGGGGAGTTAGGATTTCTGTGTACTCACCCAGTGTGGGACAGTGCTTGGGTAGTAGTAGGGCCTCTACTTCATGCTTTGCCCAGGGTAGCAGTGATTGATGGCATTGGGATAGCATGAGGTTTTCTCTTCTGGAAGAAGCACAAAGCCAATTATCCTGTTCAAGCCTGTGTGTGTGTGTCTAGATATATGTGTATGTGTCTATAAATGCATGTGAATACTTGTATGTGTGTGTATGCTTGTATGTATGTGTGTATTTATGTCTATATGTGTATGTGTGCATGTGTAGTCATGAAGAGCATCCCTGCTCTCAAAGCTTCTTTATCAGAAAACAACTCTGGGTTTTAGGAACAGCCCCCTGTTGGTAAAGGTTTTCCTGCATAAGTGGCCAATGTGGAATCAATACTGGAACTCATGTATAGAGGCATCGGGATGGTGTGTGCTTGTAATCTGCAGACGGTGGAGGTGGAGACAGGCAGGTCCCTAGGGCTCACTGCTCAGATAATCTAGGTGGCTCAGTGAGCTCCAGGTTCCAGGTCCCATTGAGAGACCATGTTTCAAAAACTCAGGTGTGTAGGACCTGAGAATGTACACACAGAAAAAGAGAAGGGAAGACAGACAAAGAGAGAGCACCAAAAACAAACAAAAAACAAATAACTACAAAACAAAACCAAGAAAACAAACCCCCAAACCCCAGCTCTATTTATGCCCTCATTTCAACCTGTGTAAATGTGGACATCATGTGAGCAAGTAAAAAAAAAAAATTCTAGGTCATTGGGTCCATCTTGCTTTTCACTCTCTTCCTTAGCCTCCATTAATGAAGAAGGAGGGCAGCCCAGGCACCTGCTCAACACCCACAGGTCAAATGAAGGGTCTGGTAGAATGCTAACCTCAGTCATATTTGATTTAGTGAGGGAAAGAAACAAGGACCCTTTTCTGCTGTTAAATAATGATAATATATGCTCTAAAAACTCATTATAACCATAATCATGAATAGCTAGTGATTTAGAATTTGAGTTAAATAGTTAGGCTGCTACATTTGTGCTCTTGGGGTGTTTGAATATAATTATTTGAGGATTAAATTGAGAGACATCGATCAGTCCCAGGAATAAATAGCAGGCTTGCTTGCAAAGCCCAAATTGGAAGGGAGAAATGAGAGTTTGCAGAGAAGATGTCTGTTGTCTGAATGAATGAATAAGAAGCAGATACTCCACACCTAATTACAGAAAGGCTTTAGGAAAGAAATTGATTAGGGTTTTCAAGAAGATACCTGAGTAATGAAAGGTGATTTTAGGAAATGGTTTTGTTTTTGTTTCACCTTTAATGGACTCTAAATCTAGAGAAGGGATTTATTAAAGGAGCAAAAATGATAACTATAATTATATCATTTAGCAATCTCAATTTGGACAAAAGCTGTGGTAGGCTAGCTTTTGTAGGATAAAAGGAATATTGAGGCCCTGTTAAACACTACCTCATATGGCACATATATTAGATTCAGAGAAACCCATTACACCATCTTTGCTTGCTGATAGACAGGTCCCCAGAAGTTTATATCACACCTAGAAAAAAATGGAATTTATCACAAGAGTGAAACAAATCAGTAGCCTGTCACTTTGTACTGAGGGAAACCTTAAAGGAAGGGTATTGGGTATAAGTTACACCTCTAGGTCAGTTGACTGTACATATTTTTGAAAAAAGTAAATATTTTTAGCTATTTTTTTTTACAATGCAAATCTGTTTCAGGTGGCTTTAATCTAGACCCCAGAGTCCGGTTTTAATGTGCTTCTGTTGAGGATTTCAGGACATGCAGTTTGGAGTTCTTTTGCCTGAAACTACTGTAGCTGTTATCTCAGTGTAGAGCAAGGTGAATAGAAGCACTCACAAAAAGAAGGTGTTCTGAAACTCCCACTGAAATCAAACTGGAGAAGGCAAGCCTGTGAGGCCAGGAGAGCAGCAAGCAAGGGTGTGTGTTCAAAGGCTTTCTGCTATCCTCATGAGTCTTTTGGGGTGGGGATGTGGGGAAGGTACTGGGATCTCTCAGTCCTCAGAGACTCCTAAAAGACAAAGAAAATTCAAACCAGTAAATAGCTTCATAACACAGGGGAGAGAATCCCAATCCACACATTCTTACAGCTTCATAAACCAGAAAATGCAGGCCAGCATGGTGTTTTGTAACACTGTGGAGCAATGTATCAAACAAATCATCTCTGGGTCTGGCCAAGAAGAGCTTGAAGGAAATCAATGGATCTCCTGTCCTTTTCCCACACTGAGCTAACATCCTCCCTGCCCAAGACTACCCAGAGGAAACAACAGTTTTACCCAAAATATTACTGTAAAGTAAAGATGGAGCTCAGGACAGAATTCAGCAAGGTAGGGAAAGGGCCAGCGGTCACAGCCTTCCCTCTGCTAGGGCCACTCACCAGCACTGACTAGGCTTTAAAGTCCTGGGTGGTTTCAGCAAATTATATTTCAAAGGAGTGGGAGGACATGATCAGTGTGTGAAAACAGCAACTGGGGCTTTGATTGGGGACAGGAAAGAAAGTGTGCTGAGGATTTGGGGGTGGCTAACCCTTGCTTGTGTGATTGCCTGTGCACAGGTTGTAAATGCACTTAGAAGCCGAAGGGGGAAGCTTGGTATTCTTCAGGTGCTGCCTATCTTGTGTTTTGAGACAGCATCTCTGATTGGCCTGCAACTTGCTTGCTAGCGAGCCTCCCCCCCCCCCCCCGCCCCAGCATTGGAAGTATAAGTGTGCCCCACCACACCTGGGTTTTTAATGTGGGTTATAGGGACCAAATCCAGGACTTCATCTATGCTTCAAGCATTTTATCCACTGAGCCATCTAACTTTCCCTAAATGTTAAGGTGTATGTTATGTTTATTCTGCTACTTCACCAGAATCCTTAGCTCCTGGCAAGAAGTCACCTACTGGTGCCTTCCCCATCCTTCACTCTTCATCTCCCTCTTCTAGCAAACCCATCTCCACAGCCTTGCATATATTACCCCCAAACTTCCCCATGCTGGCGGGCATAAGCTAGTTATTGACCCCTACACTGCAACACTGCTTGGATTGATAATCCAAAGGACTCTGAGACACAGGCAATGCCTTCAGACATGTTACAGACATCCTTAAAATGATGAAAATAATGGACAGCTGCAAACATAAAACTACCCAACTTGTGAGGGCAAATGCAAGACCTTGTAGAAGAGAGGGTGTGATGTGATCTGGGTCAGTAAGGGTAACCTGGGTTTTCAGCAGCTGGAGGGAGGAGTGATATCAGGGAGGGAACCCAGAAAGGGTCAGGGCTGAGGCTGACAGAAACAAAGACAGCCGACAGGATCAGGGACAGACACAGATAGGATTCAGGAGGGGCTCCCGTTCCAGAGGGGGGGGGCGTTCTGTGCTGGACCAAATGCTGGCAGGTGTGTGCATCTAGGCAATACTACATAAGCAGTAAGGAGGCAACCTGGAATGTTGGAATGTTGAGGGCTGGTTTGCAGGGCTGTTGTTAAGTAGAAAGTGGAGGCCAACTGAGTCCAGAATCCAGAGAAATTTAGGAAAAGAGGATCCAGTTGTAGTGGCTTATGGCTTACTCAGTAAGTAAAGGGCAGCATGTATCAGGATTCCTGGGTCAGAGTTTGAGAAGACACCTTGAAGATAGAGTCTAGGTTAAAGTCTCAGATGGGACACTTCCTCCTTTTTGTTTTCCTTCCTACCTCCTTTTCATGCTCATTGATAGTGCTCACTTGCACATGTGTGTGTGCTTGTGTGCATGTGTGTTTCATTTAACAAGAGAGTTTGCTGGCACATTTGGGATGGTGTTATAGAAATGAAGTAGGAGGTAGGTTCTGAAGACTGTACAATTAGCAGGACTTATAGTGTGGAAGAGGAGGAAGTGGGAACACTAAGTATGACAGCAACTTCTTCCTCATTTCTTGAGTCTCCCATCTAAAGCTTCCTCTCCCAAGGATGAGCACATCTCAGAAACACACACTTGTTAATCTAAAACCAGATCTTAGCCAGCCACAGCCTGTACACAATGTTCTGGGATGAGCTTGTCATTTTGAGATGACTGTGGATTCTCAGGCAGTTTGTTGTAGAGAAAGAAGCGATCCTGTTTACACCCAACCCCCACTGCAATCATCAGGGCTGAGAAATGAACACGGACACCCTCCACAGGCCTTGTTCAGAGCTTCATCTTATATGTGCTTAGTTGCTTCTGTGCACACCGAATTCTGCGGAATTCCATTCCATGAACACACTGGTATGTCCTCTCTCCCCAGTCAAGATGGCAGGGCAATTTCATGACAGGGACACACCACTGGGGAGTCTATAGCCATGTCACTTCCACTTCTTTCCTTGCTTCCTAGCTCTTAGCAGTGTGCTTGTTTATTTACTTGCTTCTGCAAAGCTTGTTGGCAGACCTTGGGGTTTTCAGTATTTTAGATAAGTGCTCCACCACCGAGCTACACTCCCAATTTCCTCTTTCTATTGTGTTTTTCATGTTCATTATTTGATTATTACAGACATTTCCTTAGAATGGGGTCATGGTGCATGTAAACTGTGATATCAGCTTTTCCATTTTGAGCAATGCCCTGGCAATCCATCAGACTTGTTATGTGCACCAACAGTGTGGTGGTTTTCATTGCTGAATAGTAGCCCACTATGTATGTTTACCGTACATTTGTATGCCTACCCTTTGAAAGACATTTGCTCACAGGCTTAGAATTTAGAATTAACCAAAGCCACAGCAAATACTTGTGTGTAGGTTTTTGTGTGAGCCTGCCTTTTGATTTCTCCAGAAGAAAGTCCAGGAGTATTAGTGCTGGACCTTATAGTATGTGTGTGTTTAGTTTTATAATAAATCATACTTTTCTCATAATAATTTTGCTATTTCACATTCCTACTGAAGATAAAGTTTCCTTGGCATTCTTGGTCAGCCTGGGGCATATACATACACACACACACACACACATACACACACACACACATATATATCAAATCGACACAAGCTAGAGTGACCTAAAAGGTGGGATCCTCAATTAAGAAAAAAAATTCACCTGTAAGATTTGGTTGTAGGGTATTTTCTTAATTAGTGGTAAATAGGGGAGGGCCCAGCCCATTGTGGGTGGTGCTCTTTCTGAGCTGGTGGTTCCTGGGTTCTATAAGAAAGTAGATTGAACAAACTATGTGAAGCAAGCCAGTAGCAGTGCTCCTCCATGGCCTCTGCATCAGTTCCTGCCTCCAGGTTCCTGTCTTGTTCAAAATCTGCCTGACTTCCTTTATGGATGAACAGCAATATGTAAGTGTAAGCTGACTAAAGTCTCTCCTCCACAATTTACCTTTGGCAATGGTAAAGCAATAGAAACACTAACTAAGACAGGCATTATATTAATTACTTTTCTGTTGCTGTGATAAAACACCATGACCAAGATATTGTACAGAAGAAAATAGTTTATTTTGGCTTTTGGTTCCAGGGGTCTAGAATCAATAATGGTGCGGACAGCTTGGTGGTATTGGAGTAAATATTAAATATTACAGCTTATCTCTTTATCAGCCCCCGTGGTCTCACTCTGGGGGCACTGCTTTAGCATGTCACTCGGTCTACAACCTACACTCTCCACGAGATTCCCTTCCCTGGCAGTTCACTCCACCTGCCCTACAGTTTCTGTCTCAGGTAGATATTACTGCCCCAGCATTTTCTTTCCTCCACCACCCAACACAAACATTACTCTGAGGCCTGATAGCTTTTCATACAGTTTATATATTAAATTCTCAATCTACAAACCCTCTATACAATAAAATTACATCCAATGGACAAAGACACAAACTGCCCTTCTATATGAGAAAAAATGAACTACAGAATATTATTAACTTAAAATATTCATATTTACCTATTTTGGATTAAGTCCGCCTGGATCTGGGTCTGCTTTCTCCAGCTCTATTTTGCTTCCTCTCCTTTCTGCCCCATCTCTCCTTCCACTCCTTGACCTTTCCCTCCCTATCTTTCTCCTGTCCTGTCATGTATCACCTTAACATAAATCTACATGATAGCAGACAACAGGTGGCAAGCATAAAGGCATAACAGCTGTAACAGGAAGCTGAAAGCTGAGAGTTCATTTCTTAAACTACAAGCAAGAAGCAGAGGAGGTGGAAACACGTGCACACAGTAGGAATGGCATAAGGCCCTGAACACTCAAGGTCTACCCCTGGTGACATATCTTCCAGGTGAGGTTGGTGACAAATTCTCTATGGTGACTAATGGGAGAACATCTTTCCTCATGGGAGCCCTTTGGAGTAAAGTGTCTTTTCCCTCAATTTTTTAACTTACAGTCTTCTGGGCATATACCCCAGAGAAGCTCCAACATACAGCAAAGACATATGCACCACAATGTTCATAGCAGCCCTATTTATAATAGCCAGAAGCTGGAAAGAACCCAGATGTCCTTCAGTAGATGAATGGATACAAAAATTGTGGTATATTTACACAATGGAGTACTACTCAGCTATCAGAAACAATGACTTTATGAAATTCTTAAGAAAATGGATGCATCTAGAGAATATCATCCTGAGTGAGATAACCTAGTCACAAAAGAACAGACATAATATGCAGTCACTGATAATTGGATACTAACCCTAGAAAGCTCAGAACACCCAGAAACAACTCACAGACTATATGAAGTTTAAGAAAAAATAAAGGACAAAAAAGAAAAGAAAAAAAAAAAAGAAAAAAAAAACATTATTTTTAATCTTTACACACTAAGAAAACTTTCACTAATTCCAGGTTACATCTTGATTTACATGTACTTTATGCTCATTGTAACTAGTAAGATCTTAATGCACACTATCAAACCTTTAAAAAAATCAAGTACTGACAAAAATGTATTTGTATACTTTTATACAAAAATGCTTAAAATTTGTACATTTATCTTTGTTTTTTAAAAATAAAGTTGTTCAATTAAAAAAACTTACAGTCTAGCATATTTTTATTTCTGATTGTAAAGGTAGCTGTTCTCAAACCCAAAATGTAGCCAAGAATTACTTTGAACCTATGATCCCTTCTTTTCACCTCCAAGATGCTGGGATTACATATTATGTACCACCATGTGTGCTTTATGTGGTTCTGGGAACTGAAAAAGTCATAGAATAGAGCAGGTTTGTAACTGGAAAATCTCCTTCGGGACAGGAAGGTTCTCAACTCCTGACCCTCCTCCTTGTTCTGCTTCTACTTGAGCATGTCCTAGATTTACCATTCATGCACTGAGTTCAAGACAGACATCAATGTATGTATCTTTAGGAAATTCTAACTGCCAACTCAGTATTTCTTACTGCCACTAAGCACAAGCTTTAGTAATCACAGTTTGGTAGAGAGAAGGTAATTACTGAAGACTTTCATAAATTGCCCTATGTCTCTACTTTCTTGACACTAGCTTAATAAACCCTTCTCCATAGACCATCTCCAGGGTAAGCCCTTGAAGGAACTGTTAAATAATTGCTATTTAATGTTGTCAAGCAAAAGCAATCATATAAACACACACCAGAAACTTAGTAACAATTCATCTGGAAGAATAAGCACAGATTTTTTTCTAAGGAAGTAAAAAGAAAAAAAAAAGTATGCCACAGAACAAATTAAGGAGGTTGCAAGAGATACCAAATTTAAAAGTCAGCTTCAGTCAATAACAAATGATTGGAGAGTATTGGGGTGCCCTAAAATATGGAAAAATTCAGAGTCCTTCTGGATGAAAATCAAAACAATAAACAAATGGTTATTTACATTGCTTCATCCTTTTGTAAATGATTGATTAAAGGGCAAACAGAGTTAAGAAATTCAAGTACCCCTCATCAATCAGAGACTGAAATATAGCTTGTGAGCTGAAGGCTGCTTTAGAGAACTCACAGGGTGGTTCTGGGCTGTTTTCCCTGAGCATGTCATTTCTAGATTTGAGGACTCTATCAGTTTTTTTCATGTAGCTACGACAAAAAATTAAATACCCAACAAAGCTCATAGTTCAAGAGTACAGTCAATTATATGGTAAAGGAATGGTGGCAGGATCAGGAAGCAGCTGGTCACATGGTACCCATCAGTAGCCAGGAACCAGAGAGAGAAAGATAGGGGTGCTCATCTTTCTTCATTCTTTTTTATGCAGCACTGGTCCTCTCTCTATGTGATGATACTAGCTACATCTTAGGATTCTGTATTACATAACTTACAGAATCCATGTCATTTTAGATTAGAAACTGAGCACATGAAATTTCTGTCATATACTGGAGTTGCTGCTGTAACAACTGAGACCAACTTTAAGACCCAGAGACTTAAAACAAGGTAACTTGTTCTTTTCTATTTTGGGAAGTTACACCTACATTTTCATTGGGTTGAATCAAGGTGGTACTAGAGCTTTTAATCCTTCAGGCTTTGGGAGCAGACCTTATCTTTGCCTTTTCCCTGTCTAGATGCCAGCACTGACCCTCAGCTTGTGACTCCTCTTTCTGTCTTCAGATAGCATCACCCCAGCCTTTCTCCCTTATTTCACTTTGTCAAATCTCCCTCTTTCTACTTATAGTACTGTCATCAGCAAAGCTCACACTCTAGAACTCTGCAATGTAGTTACCAAAACATCAGGCAAAGGCCCTAACATATTTAAAGCAAGTTAACAGTTTTGTGTTGGGTTTCATTCATAGTTATCTTTGGCAAGATACAGTTGTATAGATCTGTGGGGAGTCTTGGGTCAGATTTCCTCTGAATGTAAAAGGTCAGGGTATTTATCCTGGGATGGAGACCTTTCTCCTGACTCAGAATAAACCCCCCTCCCCAAAGGAGAATACTAGTCCACACATGTTCCTCAGCCACTCAAGACAGATTCTATTAAAGCTATTTTCCAATCCGTGCATTACTGATAAAACAAGAATAGGCCCAGAGGGGGAACAAAAGAGCACTCTAACTTATCTGTCCTTACAAAGGATGGGATAAATAAAATATATGCCTGGCACCAAAGTCTCAGGAGGCAGATGAGACACTGAAGTACAAGAATAACTAGATCAGTAAGACAGGAGGCATACAACATCGTGCTCCACCATTGTTGTACACTTTCCTTAACTGTCAGGTGCAGGGATTTAGAGGACCAGGAACAGGGGGCACAGAGAGGGAGAGGTGAGCATTTCCCGATATGGATACTGAGATACTTGCTAATCCAACTGGCAAATATAGTTCAATTCAGAGCATTGTACATGATAACAGGGCAGTCCATCTAATGTCAGGCTGAAGGACCAAGACAAATCTTAATTTCACCACATGGGAGTCTTGAAAGGCCACTTGTACAGCAATAAAGCATTGAAGATCTAAGTGTGCATCCATCCTAATACTAAGGACAGAATCAGGTACAACACAAGTAGAAGACAGAGCTGTCTCTGAAGGGCTGTGGGATATACTCAAACATTATAACCCAAACAATAGAGGCTCATAGCAGTGCCTGCATCTCTGCATCGTAAGAGTCTTCTGCTTTCGGGTCATGGACCAACTGAACAGTCTTCATTAGTTTCCTAGCCTGTTTCCCTATTGATGTGATAAAAGACCATGACCAAATCCTACTGAGAGAGGAAAGTTTGCTTGGTGCGGTATGACAAAACTTTTGCTGGGGAGATGCCACACACATGTCCAGTCATCCTGGATAGGGAGCCCACAGCAGACTAAAGTACTGATATTACTAAAGGTCAACCTGATGAGTGAGTCAAATGTTTTATTTGAGTTAATCGGAAGAATATGGGTGAGGGATCACTTATCAAAGCAGGACTGACTCAAAGATGGTTGCATCACCAAGGCCCACCCCAGCATGAGTGACAGCTCACAAAACTGGGAACCTAGAGCACACTGCATACTCTATAGGTTGGAGAGTGCCCTTTCCAAGTAACTGGTTTACACATCTTCTATGCTGCCTGGCTGGTTTCTGCTTCTTCCAGGCAGTGGGGCTGGATTCAGTCTTTTAAGCTCAGCTTATCTAAGCGTCTTCCTTGTAGCTTAGTTTATCAGACAAGTACTACAATCTTCTTGGCAGCTCTGTTCAGCCATAGTCAGTTTTTATTGCTTATTATGTCAAGGAGGGGCCTACTAAATCTGGTGAGTTTCAGGGAGTTCCTGAAGCTATTTTGAGTTGTTAAACCTTCCTGTAGCTATTTTGAGTAGTTTACTTGCTACTTAAGGAGCTTCCCTGCAAGCTCGAATGTTTCAATCTCAGAAGAAGGTATCACACAATACTTGGTTTCCAACATTCCTATTCAGTCCTTCACTAAGGAAGCCAATGCAGGAACTCAAACAGGACAGGAGCCTGGAGGAAGGAATTGAAGCAAATGCCATGGAGCAATACTGTTCAATGGCTTGCTTTTTATGGGTTGTTCAGCCTGATTTTTTTTTTACAGCCAGGACTGCCTGCCCAGGAGTAATACTGTCTACAGAGGGCTGGGTCCTCCCACACCAACCATTAATCAATACAATGCCCTACAGACTTGGTAGAGGCTAATTTGATGGAGGCATTTTCTCGGTTAATGTTCCCTCTTCACAGATGTTCTTGGATTATGTCAAGTTGACAAAACAAACAAACAAAAACCCTAAAGAGTACTGCAGGTGACCAGAATTTTCTACCTAACTCTACAATATATGTTCAAGAGAAGATTGCAGGAAATATGATTTTTGGAGCAGAAGAACAAAACAAATAAAATTTTGAGTGCCACAGTCTGTCCCCTCTGGGTGGGATGGATAGATTACACAGGGCCCCTGTTTTTCAGACCCTGCAGGACATTTTTTCATCTATAAAGAGAACTAAATTCATGAATGAAACCATTAAGCAAAGCAGAGAGCTAAGCTACAGGCACTGAACAGTGCTTCTTATGAATAAGTGCTTAACAGTGATGAATGATGTGTCTAGATTCTTTTAAACATCTCAAACTTGAAATAACTTGAAAACATTCTATATAAAATGCAATTAGTTTCTTTTTTAAAAGTTCTGTAAGATATAATGGAAAAGCACAATGATCTCACTTAAAATGTAAACGTATGTAAGTACAGAACCAAACATGGAATGACTATTTTAGTTATGACTTTTTCTTGTTGCTGTGACAGAATTATCTGACAAAAGCAACCTAAGAAAGAAAGGGTTTATCCTGGGTCACAGTTTGAGGGCCTAAGCTTGGCAGGAGTGTGGGGTCAATGGTTACATTGTATATGCAGGGCCTAAGCTTGGCAGCAGGAGTGTGTGGTCAATAGTTACATTGTGTCTATAGTAAGGAGGCAGAGGGTGATAGATGCTGGTGCTCATTGGGCTCTCTTCTTTTTATCAGTCATAAACCCCAGACCCAGGAGGATCCTCCATCTCAGAGAATGGCATCTAGAACACCATTTGCAGATATGTACAAAAGTTTATCTTCTAGATGATTCTAAATCTTGTAGAATATCAAAATAGTGTGTAAATTAAAAATTCCAGAAAAGGTTGTCTATACATGAATGGCAGCTAAACATATAGCTGAAGGACAATCAATAATTGTCATTGTGATTTTAAAATCAGGCAACCCATTGTCCAAGAGGGAAGACATTTAAAAGTATGGAAGGATTTAGGATGTAGTTTGCTTGGTAGAGTGCTTGCACAAAGCCTGGGATACGTCCCTAGCAGCACATAGGCCAAACCTATAATTCCAAGGCTCAGGAGATAGAGGTAGGAGGTTCTAGATTTAAAAATCATCCATGGCTACACAATTAGTTTAAGGCCAGCATGAACTACATGGAATTCTGTCTCAAAAGCTATCAAACAAGCAAACAAAGTAACATATAAACTAATAGCACATTAAAAGTTAAGAACTGTAATAAGAAATTACTATTCTATAGGGAGAAATAGCTGCTATGGATAGTTTAAATAGATTATAATAATGAATTTAAGAGACAATCCATTTCAATTTTACCATGAAATCATCTTGAAAGTGTAATAATCTAAGGAAGACATTCTGGATAAGAAGAGGGTGTCACTCTGTACAGAGTTGCTGGGCCATAAATCTGGTGTCCTGTTCAAGAGAAGTCTACTGAATGTTAAAGGATATGATGTACATTAAAAAAAAATATTAACAGCTTGTGTGGTGTGGTGGTACTTGCCTGCAATCTTAAATTTTTGGAGGCACAGTCAGAAAGAGCAAACAAGGGCAAAGTCAGTCTCGGCTGCAGAACAAATTCCAGGTTTACCAGAGGTACAAAGACAAAAGCAAAAATTAAATTATCAAGCAAGCAAACAAACAAGGAAGCAAACTAAGAAACAAAAACAGGACCTAGTTAACAGTAAAGGAACAGGAGTGCTCTCATACACAGGAATAAATGTGTCTGAGCATCCCATCTTGGCAAAAGCCCAACACATAGGGGAAGTTGGAGAGAATGGTAGCCACATGGATAGAGATCAGTCTGCATGTATGGTTAGTGTGACTTATGTGCAGAAAACTGCCTACCTACTGGAGGAAAAAGCCATTTGATTGCATAGCATCAAAAAACTTCTGGGTATATGTTAATCCAAAGAAGCAAAATAAGGACATCCATGAACATTAAGGGCAGGGGTCAAGGATTCAGCTCAGAGGTAGAAAGCTCACATAGTGTGTGCAAGGCTCTGCCCTCAGTGCCCAACACTGTAATGACAAAACTGGAGATGAAGCAAAGCAAAAGAGATACATAAAATATGTCCTTAAAGGGATTTATATTGGTAGTGTTGGTCACATAAATTAACTTCATGACAGAAACACTATGACTTGGAGCAATGCATACGCACAGTGAGGTGTGAGGACAGATGTCCCCACACTCCAGGAACCCTAGGTTAGAACTCGGACAGGCATGCAGCAGAGGGGATGAAGGTGCTGACCCACCCTGAGAGTCACACATCTGCTGTTGGTTTTAGGTTACATAGAGAGCAAATGTCATGCACCCTGAGTGACACCAACCAAACTGGAAGTAGACAGAGGGTTTGGGGCGATGGGCATGATGACTAGGGTAGGCAGTGCAGGGGGGAGCTGGAGACTATGGGGCATTAGTTCCCATCTGAGAGACTGTCTCCAGATAGCTGACACATTCTGATCTAACTCACCAACAAGTCAGGTAACTTATAAAGCAGGTGATACTAGGCGTGTTATAAAATGGTGATTGCAAACATAAGGAAAAAGTGATGTAAAGTGCTGGACAAACTGAAAAACAGCTGCACAGCTGCTTTGTACACAGGAGGACTAGACAGTGGCCAGTGATCAAATATTCAGTTTACTGAGAGATTTGTTGCTTGTCTGCTTTTTTTTTTTTTTTTTTGTGAGGCTTCAGACCCTCCAGTACTGGGATCTCAATGGTTCTACCTGCTCTCTGCAGCTGTAACAAACACCATGACCAAAAACAGTTTGAGGTGGGGAGGGTTCATTGGGCTCATACGTCCAGGCTACAGTTCATTATGGAAGGAAGTCAGCACAGGGACTCAAGCAAGAACTTGAAGCAGAAACCAAGGAGGAAGAAATACTGTTTGGTAGTTTACTCAGCTTCATGCTTACCTAGATTTCTTATACAGCTCAAGATGCCCTATGCAGGGATGGTGCTGCCCATAGTGAACTGAGTCCTTCTGTATCAATAAGCAAATAAGATAATGCCCAAAAATGTGTTCACAGTCCCTGATCTAGTCAGTTGCATGTATAACCCTAGATTGAATTAGTGTGACAATGGGAATACATGCACAGGTATATGCTATCTGCTACTGCGTCCGGTTTTGATCAAGTGAGTTTGGGGTACTATACAGGATCACTGTCAGTCTGCTACAGGGAACTAGGAGTCTGCCCTACCTGGTTTGTTGCCTTCTCTTGACCTGTGATCCTCTAGTGCTCTGGGGAGTCAGAAAATTTCATGTAGTCACAGATGTAGCAGTACAAAGATGAATCAGGGGGAAAAAGGACATGCCCCATAGCCCATTGTTTTCCAGAACATTCTGGGATCTGTGAGGATGAATCTAGGAACATAACTCGAGCTCTTGACAGACATCATTCATGGCTGCTGTGTTCTTCTACCATGAAGTCATAATCAAATAATTTTTTTAAAAATTGTCCTAAATATATTTCTGTTACTCAGTTTGCTATTTTTCAATCTACAGGTCCACTCCAGAGTAAAAGAGAAATGCTCTGCTCCTAAACTCTGGTCATGACCATGGAATCGTACACTTCTGTGTGTGTTCCCTTCCTATGAATTGGGGAGGCATGTGGACCAAGCCTTTATGAGTATTCTTCAGAAGGGGGTTAGCTTTAACAACCACAGTGCTATGTATATGTTAGTACATACATATGGAAGCTGCAAAGGATCCATAGAGGTAGTTTGGGCCTTGGGAAGAAAGTTCTGGAAGAGTGCATACAGAAAATCTTCATGGGATACGCACACAACATGATGGGAGATGCTACTGGTACCAGGTTAAGTCAGCCAAAGCCAGAGACTTCAGGAGGGTAATTACTACTTTCGGGGGCAGAAAGGAGGGAGGAGATCTAGCAAGAATGAGACCCATTGGCTTTTGAGGTTGAAGTATCTACTGTCTGCAGAGGTGAAGTAGTCATTGCTCTGAGCAGAATCTGGGTGGCCGAGAGAAGAGATTGCTGAAGGAAGAATCAATGGTGAATAAGAGAGCCTGCCAGGTAATGACCAAACACTTCTCCATAGCCAAGATAAAGCTCAATTCTGGGGACAGTGGCTGCCCACACTAGCATGCTGTGAGTGCGAACCTTGGTGTGACTCACAAGCATTTCAGTTGTGATTCAGATTCCACAGTTTAGAGAAGATGAAATAAACAGTGGACCTGGGAGTGAGATGAGAGAGAAGTTGGCTGCAGCCCTGGTCAGTGGACCAAGGATCAGGGCAGAGAGTGAGTTGTGTGAGCCCTCTGACTGCAGAAGGTGATTACTGAAAGGAAGTGGGGGTAGACCTAGGAATGTGACTGGCACTGGGAAGTAGCCTGTAGCTTTAAGCTAAATTTCTGTTAGAGAAAAAGATCATGCACCTATAGGCAGACCAGAGATCTGTGTGCCCACACCCTTGCATTTGGGGAATCCCTCAGCTATTTTCTCAGATTTCTATGGAGCTTTGTGACCTAGAGGGTAGGAAAGGAGGAGCCTCTGAGAAGAACCTTACTAAGATGCAGCTTTCCTCCAATGAGACTTTCAAATTCAAGAAAGTATGCATTCTCCAATAATTTCACAAATGTATGCTGGTTAAATGCTATGGCATGCTAAGAGATGGTCCAGAGGACAAAGCCCTTGTGCTTAGTAAGCACAAGAATAAGTCTGATCTTTAGTACCCATGTACAAAGAACAGGCATGGTAGCACATGCCTACAATCCCAGCAGTGGTAGTAGCAGTGTTGGCAGGGTATGGGTAGGCTTAGAGACGTGTGGACTCCTGGAGCTCAGCTCCAAGGCATTGAGAGGTTCTGTCTCAAAAGTAACAGCAAAAGGTAAACAGTGCTTGAAGAATAATACCCAAGCCAATCCTCTGGCCTGTACACACAAACATACAACACACACACACATACAACTACCACCCAGGAAGTCTCAGTGATTCCTTCCATCTGCAGATAGTATAACACTCTTTCAGAACATGGTTGTGTCTCTGATTTAGGTAACAAGTGAAACAGAGGCTCACCTCAGGAGCTAGCTCTGCTCCCAAGGCAGGAATTATCTTTATCTTCCCAGTTCAGGCAGGATCTGAAGGGGCTTCATAGAAAATCCTGAGGTTTTTCACCTGTGCAGTACAAAATCACCTGGAACATGGTTCTAAAAGACCAGGGGACATGAAAGGTTGTTTGTGTATGGGTAGGTATTGATTAAAATTAACTCAAGAATGCAGATAGGAGACCCACTTGCTAGGCAGAGGCTGAGGATGGAGCTGGTCAATAGGAGGTGGGGTGGAAGAGACATGCCTGTATGTGCAGCAGCAGCACTGTGAGCTACACAATATCAAAGCCCCTGATGAAGAATAGAATCAAAGGAAGGAATGATGGAAGCACTTAGGAATGAGACAGCATGGTGCACATCTGGATGCCTCTGACTCATAACAAACAAACCCAGACTCTACTGGAATCTTCTTCACACTGGGCAGGGCTTAGAGAGCAGAGCTCAGAGCTCATATCTGCCAGCCATGGCTCCAACCCCCATCTCTGACTGCTCCTGTACAAAATAAAGGCTCACAAATGATTCCACTGTGGGTGAAAACCTCAGCTGTCTGGAGGGAGACTTGAAGAGCACACCACCTTGTCCTAGGTTGGGAATCGAGAGCTGATGTTAGTGACAGATGAGGTTGTGTCTTGAGTGGCTCCTGATACAGAAGAAAACTATGACACATTTTTACAGATGATACATTGAAACAAGGAAATGCTTATGAAAGATGGATGGATGAAGCAAGGCTCATGGAGAAGGTGGACGCAATGCCAGTGTAAATGTCATCCATGCAGCCAGTGTGTGCACAACACCAGAGCATCAGCTAAGTGGCTTTCTGTGGACTTGGGTTTGGTTTGTACTTTATGAGTAATGTGACTTCCTGGGCATTTTCTTTAGAAACCCAAACCTTGCCATTATGTCCTACATAGACACACTCACACAGACTTAGACACACATAGACATATACACACAGGCACACATCCCCACTGGCATACACACAGACACATATATATACAATTTCAGTCATATACATATAGCCACACACAGAGATACACAGATATGCACACACATGTGTAAATGACTTTATACACACACAGAGACATATATATATATATATATATATATATATATGTATATGTATATGTATATATACACACACACATACATACATACATACACAAACACACAGACACAGAATTATACTGGCACACACACAGGCACACCCACCCACTAGTAAACACACACACACACACACATACATACTCTGGTATACACCTAGACACATAGACAGACATATACAAATGCACAGATATAGATACAAACTGGCACACACAAATCCACATATGCACACATACACACACGCAGAGCATAGACATGTGCACAGAGGAACACACAAAGCTGTGACAGCATATTCTAAAGTAAGCAAGTATCTTTATTAGAGTATTCTGTGCTGACGGTTTCATTTACTTTGTGTAACCATAAAGAGTGGCCTATACAATGAGGTCAATTTCCCTTATGCTCGAAGGCAAATGAAGGATGAGAGCAGTGTAAGGCTTTGCAATAAGACTGTGGTTATGAGGATTGGAGCCATGCAAAGCAGCTGAGGGAGTAGCAATGAAGTTTCCAGAATGGCACATGGGAGACTCCAGACTGTACAACAGAAGAAGGCAGCTAGCAGGGACTGAGCCAGCTCAGCAGAGCAGAGCTGAGGTCCTGAGTAAGTACTTCTGAAATCTTGGGGGTGTCTTTTGTCCACATGGAGATTAAGAGCTATGTGGTACCCATTCCAAAATGAACACAGTGCTGTTAAGAAGCATGGAGTCTAATGAGGGGGGAGGGATGCATGAAATGAATGCATGTGCCTCCATACTGCCCGTGGGAAGTCAAAATGACCTGAGTACTGAGTATAAATTCAAAGAACTGACAGTAAAAGGCATCTTCCTTCAGAGCTGCATTAGCACACAGGTTGTTATGAAAACTTGTTCGTACAAATAAAAATCTGATGAATGCATAGTTATATGTACATGTGTGTTCATGCATTTATGTGTGTGTGTGTGTGCATATCTGCATGCATGTGTGTGTGTGAGATAGTTTCTAAAAATGCCATTAGAATTTTAAGTCTGACTTTCTTGCTTTCATTAGCTAATATAACTGGCCACAGATTCTTAGGGGAAACTAAAAAATTAATCTTGAAGTTTACTACATGATACAGTAGCTAAAGGAGATGTAGAGGGTCATCCAGCAAGGCTGTGAACACCTTGATGGCTGGATGGAAAGAGGGATGAAAAATATGAATGGTCCTCAAATACAGGTGAAGAGGGGGTGTATGAGTTGTTGTCTGTATTAGTTTTCTTGTTGTGACCACACACACTGCAAAACCAACCTTAGGGAGAAAGGATTAGCTCACAGTTAAGGATTGCTGTCCACCGTGCTGGGGAAAGTATGGTACTGCAGACCCACAGTGGCAAGACTGGAACTCCTGAAGGTTTTAAAACCTGCCAAAAGAATGCCAACACTTTGGGGGACTTTTCACATTCAGGCCACAAAGTGTTTAATATGAACCCAACACAATCCAGTAGTCCAAGGTTAAGAAAAAAATAAAATGGAAGTGAGTTAAATGGGAAACTCATTGGAAACTTCACATTCAAGAAAGAATCTCACACCCCCTGCCCCCAGGTCCCACCTACTTTCCTTTCCACTTCTCCAGACCCCAAGTCCACAACAGCATGGGCAAACATATCTCCTCCACAGCCAGCTTCTGCATTCTCCCTTTCCACCACACAGAGAAATAAAATGTATTTCTAATTGGCTTTCTAATAACACTAATTAGCTCAGGCCTTTCATGATCCATAAAGAACAGAGGGTGCTTCAGTCTTCCTGTCACACTGCTGGAGCCACTGGGGCTGAGCTTCAAGCAGCTCCCTGCTGTCTTAGAGGAGACTCTGAAACTGCCTCAGTGAAAAAGCTCCATTTTGCTACTACATATTCAAACCCAAAGTGTCAGACAGTGAAAGCAACTACAACAGAGTTCTAAGGGACATTCCAGAGAGAAGGGCTAGGGCTATATCAGAATAGGAAGCAGTCTCTAGAACAGCATGGTGTTGTAATAATTGGACAGCATTGGCCATTTCTACTCATCCTTGTACTGCCCAGATCTGGGAGGAATCAACGAGAGTCTTCCTTTGGATCTGAAATGTCTCTGAGGGTCCCATGGACTGAAGGCTAGGTCACTCCTGAGAGTTGCTCAGAAATGAAGATGATAAGAGTGGAAGGAAGTCTTTTAGCTGTTAGGGATGCACCCGTTAAGGGCAATACAGGGCCTCTGCCCTTTATCTACTTCATTTCCTGGCCACACAGGGAGCTGCTCTGCTCTTGGTACTTCCCAATCTACAGCTCTGAAACAACAAGACAAAGTGATCAGGGACAGAAACTGACAAAACTGAGGCAGACGTGAACATGGCAAGCACCAGAGACAGTAAGAGAAATCCCTTCCACACAGTGTCACAGCAGGACCGATGAGGTTTCGTCCAGAGGAAACAGGAACTAACTTCTGTGGGACCCAGACGGATCTTTCACCAGACATATTGCTGCAAACACCACAGTGGAGGGACTCAGGTGCAAGGAAGGGGATTCAAAGAGCCCAGTGTCGAGTACTCACAGTAGGCACCAAGCCTGCTCCCTCAGTTTAGACAATCACTGCCCAGTTCTCAGGTCCTGCCATTAAATGAACAGAATGGTGCTTCACAGGTTGCATGAATACTTCCTGTGAAGCAGCGGAGACAGGTTTGCTCTGCTCCTGCCTTTACCTGGGTTAGGAAATGACCCATGTTATCCCCACAGTAGTTTCTGTAACACAGTATTTCCTTAAAGCTATTCTAGGGCTGCTCACTTCCCATTTCCTGTCTAAGGTCAGGAAGTGTTCTTAAAGAAACAGCACTGATCACATCTTGTGACATACTTGTTGCGATTCAAAACAAGAAATGTTTACAGACCATTTACAACTTAGCAACAAAATAAGTCTTTGTTGTATATAAGGAAACAGTTTTGGAAGAGGATTTGGTATAGTATGTGTGAATGTGAGTGTGTGTGTGTGTGTGTGTGTGAGTGTGTGTGTGATGGGTGAGTGTGTGAGTGTGTGTGGGGTTAGTGTGTGTGAATGTGTGTGAGTATGTGTGAGTGAGTGTGTGAGTGTGTGTGTGAGTGTGTATGTGTGGGGGAATGAGTGTGTGTGTGTGTGTGTGTGAATCTATAAGACTAATATGCTACAATGCAAAGATTCTCTGAATTATAAGAAAGAACTGATAGAGAGTTGTGTTTCCCAGCCATTCATATCAGGGAGCAGCACAGAATTTAGGAGAAGAAAATGATGAGCTAAAAGAGATAGATATATTATTAAATGCGAATTTTACTTAAAAAGGAAGGTCCTATACATATTGTTAGAAGGTTGAGAAGTGAGAAACCAATCTGGAAATTTAAAAGAAAGACAATCCCCCATAGATAGAAAGCATCTGGGGTTGGGAACATGAGAGAAACTGAGAAAATAAGACATTTTTTTGTGAGTAAAACTCTTAGGTTCCTAGGAGTGAAGAGATAAGCAAGAAAATTAGGAGTGGGGAAGTAGGTTCTCCACAGTTTCAGCAGGAAATTACTTTAGGCTAAACTAGAGACACTGCGGGAAGTGAGAAAGAAAACGCTTGGTTTGTGGGATTGCTGTTCAGGAAGTGGAGTAGGGGGCCCCTTGGGAATGAACAGGGACTGAGGAGGAAGTGGGATAATGGATGATTGCTGCTCCTGAGCCCTGGGAAGAGGGGAGGTGTTACTGACAGCTGAGAAGGGATTGGAGGAAATAAACAGGGTTCACATTTAAGTTGTTTGTTTGATATATGTTTGGGTTGTTTATGAGACGATAAATAATTAAAAGTGGAGCTTGGAGGGATGGCATTTCTACAAATCAGAAGGCTGGGGGGCTAGCTGCCTGAGGGTTGACTCCAATTGCACCATGAGCTCTGAAGAAATGCCTTCAGTGTGCCCCCCACATCAGGTCCTCCGAATATGCATTTGGATAATTTATGAAGCGTGGGGCATCTGCTGATTCTAACTTCATTGAATGAGAGGAGTGTGGCTCAATAGAGTGTATACAGGAAGCCCTGTGGTTCCACCCCCAGCACCCTAGCAATCTCCTAGCATGGTGGTGAACACCTGTGATCCCAGCACTCAGAAGGGGGAAGTAAGATGATCACCAGCTGAGTCACCATTGGTTGCATGCTGAGTTCTAGGCCACCTGGGGTACATGAGGCCAGGCCAGGTCTAACATTTGGCTTTTGAAAGAATGAATCTTTGTGATTTTAGGGATGGGGAGGGAAGAGAAGTGCTTGTGGATAGGTGAATAACAAATGTCAGAATACTCACATTAGAGGGAACACAGCTTTGTGAAGATAGCAATTCTGTCTGGCAGAATGGACAAGAATAACTTGGAAAGTACAGAGGTATAGAGCAGTCTTTGCTAAGGAGAGTAAGTGGGTACCATAGACAGATACTGGGAGCTTCTGGGGATACACAGCCAAGGTCTGCTGTGAGGTCAGGAGGGGCAGCCCACACTTTTCCAGGGAAACAAAAGCAGCTAAAGCCAGAAGCACCACTTGAAGCATCCACACAGAGGGGAGCTGTTGACTAGGGCTGCTGAACCAGCACTACAGTTAAGAGGATTGGCTGAGCTCTGAAACAGTGACCAGTGATCTAGAAGTGAATGCAGTGGGCAGATGTCTTTAAGAGACCAAGGTTCACAAAACTAGCACTAAGACTGTATGTGAAGCTTTTGTGAATCAAGGCAATAAACTTGTGGGGCACGTGGGGGGGGGGTGTTGACCCAGTTGGTGAAGTAGCCTTAGAAGCCTGAGGATCATTGTTTGATACTCAGTGCCCATGTACAAAGCTGGCCATGGTGTTACATGCTTGTGTAATATCAGTAGTTGGGTAGCTGTGGCTCACTGGTCAGTAGCCTACCCTGCTTGAAGAGTTCTGGGTCAGTGAAAAACCTGTCTTAAAAAACCAAGGTGGATGGCACCTATGGAACAGCATCTGCATATGCATAAGAGCATGTGTGCATGCTCACACAGACACACACACACACACACACACACACACGGGGGGGGGTGTTGTCGGGGAGAGGAGGCTGCCAAACAGATGCCTCAGAGGCTAAAAACATTTGTCTCGAAGCCTGAAAACCTGAGGTATCTGGGAACCACAGGATAGAAGTTGTGTCTGTCCTCCATAATTGCAAGGTGGCCTGCCCCCAACACTTCATGCACACACACACACACACACACACACACACACACACACTGAAAGGGGGGAGGGGGAGAAAAATGTATAAATGGAGAAGAACTTGGAGATTGTCTGTAGGTATCAGTTTCTCAAATAGCATCCACTCTCTACTTTTAAGCTTTTATAACTTTAATTTCCATTCCCCTATAATGAAAAAAAAACTTTATTTTTAAATCTTTGAGAGAGCTAGATAACCTTGAAAATTAAATAAAATGAAAGTGTAAGCCCTCTTAATACACAAATATTTAAGAAGTTAATCCCTTAGAAATCCTTTAATTCAGTTCCATGAGAGGTGTGGCAGGCCAGGAGGTAAGAATTTTAGGTGTTTTAATCTCGAAATACTGAGACGCAGTACAGTCTGATGTTGAATGCCTTCATCCATCATAGTTAAGCACTGGTCTAGGACAAAGAAAGTACTTGGTAGGGGCTCGTTAGCTCCAGTAGAATCATGAGTGGGGTTAAATTGTACAGGTGTGCCCTGTATGGTGAGAAAGTCCAGAAAACACTGGAAAAATCCAGTGGGTAATCAAAGGTCTTATCTCTATGACAACATACTGCTAAAAAAAAGCCCCTGAACAGAACCTTTTTGGGCATACATAATACCTTCTGCATTTTCTGGGGCTTACTTGATTTCAAAATGAATTATCTAAGTGTCCCATGAACTGTTAGAATGTTTCAGCAAGTTCACTGTTGTTCATATGTGTGTGTGTGTGTGTGTGTGTGTGTGTGTGTGTGTGTATGTGTGGGGGGGTGGGGGTGTGTGGGTGTGGGTGTGTGGGAGTGTGCATGCATATGAGGGCCACAGGGCAACCCCAGATGCTGTTCCTCACCAGTTAGTCCCTCTTGTCTCGATCTATTTTGTTTTGTTTTTCAGTCATAATCTATTGTTGGATTAGAGCTCTCTGAGTAGGATAGGCTGGCTGTCTAGCATGCCCCGGGAATGTCCTGTCACCATCTCGCCAGTGCTGGTATTTCAAGTGTAGGTCACCATGCTCAGACTTTTATGTGTATGAATTTTTGTGTGCCAGGGAATCAAACTTAGGTAACAATAGGCATTTTATTGACTGAGACATTTAGCTTTCTCTTTCTTCCTTCCTTCCTTCACCCCCCCTCTTTCTTTCTTTCTTTCTTTCTTTCTTTCTTTCTTTCTTTCTTTCTTTTCTCTTCACTGGCCTGGGACTTACTATGTAGTCCAGGGTAGCCTCAGACTCACGGATCTCTCTTTCTCTTTCTCTCTTTCTCTCTCTCTCTCTCTCTCTCTCTCTCTCTCTCTCTCTCTCTCTCTCATCCAAATGCTGGGATTAAAGGCACATATCATATTGAAATGATCAGCATTTTTACCTGGAGCTCTGAGACTCAGATAACTTTTTGAGATTTGAGATTTTGGATTAATGCTTAAGCCCTCTATGGAGAGCAGGTATTTGGAGTTCTGTTGATCATGGTGACTATCTGTGGTTTCTATGGTTGTGAAAAGATGCCATGACCACCTCAACTCTTAATCAACATTTACTTAGGGCTGACTTACAGGTTCATAGGTTTAGATTTAATTATCATCAAGGCGGGGTCCACATAGTCAGACACAGTGTGAAAAGTAGCTGAGATTCACAGGCAGTAGGAGCTAAATACTGGGCCAGGCTTGAGCATTTGAAACCTTAAAACACACTTCCTCCTACAAGGCCACACCAACTCCAACAAGGTCACACCTTCTGATGATGTTATTCCTTGGGGCCCAAGTTTCAAATATGTGGGTCTCTGGGCAGGGGTGTCATTCTTATAACTAACACAGTGGCTTTACTTTCTCCTGGTGAGTCTGCTCTTTCTTGGCTGCCCAGTCTCCCACTACTCTTCTGGAACCCATAATATAATAGAAAAAGACCCTCCAATGGTTGGGTATGGTGTTTAGAAACTGTTGTCAGAAGCAATTCCTAGGTAGAGACCTTTGTGTCACACTGCTTTGGAGTGGGAAGTAAGTCACAGGAGGTGGCTCAGAGGCAGACATGAGGAATATTCTCTTCCACTACAGAACTCATAAGGGACTGTTTATCCATCCCTACCTCTCTGGCTGTGACCCTTCATGCTCAAGCCTATAGGGCATTACTGTCTTCTAAGGGAGGCATGTTCCACACAGCACAGGATGCTATTACCCTAGAGAAAGGTGGTCTATGCTTTCTAGCCAGAGTTACATGTTTTCTCTCTCTTGGCTGTGTGGTTTGTCCTGCTCATTTCAAAATCACTAACGTTCCTTTTGGCTGCATGGGTGCTCTCCCTGATCTATTTCCACCATGGCCTCTCCCTGGAAGAATTTCTTCTTTTGCTTACAACAGCAGACACCTGCCTTAGAGTTTTGTTAATGGGGAACGGAAGTGTGACTGGCCAGATTTCCACAGCTTTCTGAGAATCCCCACAGCTCCCTTACAAATAGCTCACATTTTCAGTCCATTTCTTTTGGTTTTGTTTATGCTTCACCAAGTTAGAAAATTTCATATGCCACTCAGCTCCTCAGAGCAGCTGATACTGGGACAGACTTTAGGCAATCCCTTCTAGGAAAGTCAGGAGCCTGGGATTCCTGGTCCCAGCCTTCCAAGCTCAGTTGGTTCTTTGCCATCATGAGAACAAAGCGTGGCATCTGCTTGCCTTGCCTCACGAGGTGTGATCCTGACCTTGCTGTGAGCCTTATTATGGGCTGGTTTTCATTCAGCGCTGTGCACACAATAGAACAAATCTATTTAAGAGTCCCAGTCCCTCTGGAAGCACGGCTTTCCTCTGACACACACAAAAGTGGTTTTCAGCCAGTAGATCGACAGGTAGTAATTTTAATAGCCACTAATGTGAATTAATAATTCTAATAACCTTGTTTCAGACGTGCTATCAGGACACGGGATAGGGTTGCCATGGCTGCTATATTTTATTGCCCACAGCTGTGCAAACTCGTCTTGGCCCACAGAGTTCTTCTCTGTAACCTCTCCTTTCTTTGGTTTACTCCATATCAGGCCTGTGTGGGTTTAACAGCAGCAGCAACACAGCAACAAAGAAACTTAGGAAAAGTTAGGGTTTTAGCACTCGACTAAGCAGCGTTATTAAGTGGCAGAAGGAAAGGCACATTTTAGGACAGAACATGGCAGCTACATCATTGATATCCAGGTCTAGTTTATGATCTGTCAGTGGTTTCAAAGCACATTTAAAAAGTGCTTTGGGGGCATAAGCAATGCTTCCTAATAAGCTACTTTAGGGATATTATTTTCTACAGAACTCCAGAGAGCACACTTGTTATGAGTTATCTACTCCAGAAGATTACTCAGACAGGGGTTTAAGCTGGCTGGAACTGACACTGGGTGTTTGGAAACCAAGGTTCCAAGCCTTTCTGGGGATGTGCTTTTAATTGCAAAAACTGTATCCCCATTGACACACTTCAGTTAACAAGAGCAGTTAGCCAGAAGCAGAACTAAAAAAGCAAGGTTAGTAGAGTTAGAGACTTCCTCAGAAATATGGACTTTGATGGATTAGGCCTTTGTTCTTGTTTTTGCAGGTGTCTATGCCTGTGTGCTGGGTCCCAAGGTCTAAATGGTCCTTCTATCATGGCCTCCACCGTGCTAAGGTCTGGGGGCCTGTCACACACTAACCTATCATTGTAAGCCCATAACTCACCATAGACCAGTGTGGCTAAATGTGCTCCCACCCTTCCTATTCTCTCACACACATTCTCCTCTTTAAATTTCACAGTATGCCTGTGTGGTCATATTGGTGGCTGGGCACCTAGACCTTGTCTGTTAGAATGCTTGCCATAGAAGCTGTGAGCACCAGAACCCCACCATCAAGGTGCCTAAAAACCTGGAGGCCTGTGATGATTCATTTTGTCAGATTGGTAGCAATTAGAATTACCAAGAACACGATTCTCTGGGCATGTCAGTGAGGGATAGTCTAGATTAATTATGTGGGAAGATCCACCCTGAATGTTGGCAATACCACTCTGTAGGCTAGGGTCCTGGACTGGAAAAAAGGGGAAATTGAGCTGAGCCTAGGCATGCCTTCTAACTGTGGCATAATTTGCCTTTCCCTACCATGATAAACTGTATCCCCAGATGGAACCGGGTGTTCAGTCTCACCAACAAAAACTGTAATGAATATATAACTACTGATGGGGGTGGGAGAGTAGAGGGAGGAGGAAGCAGAGGTGGGGGTAGGAGGGGGTTTGGGGAGAGGATGTGGGGTGGAGGGAGGAGTGGGGGTAGGGAATGAGGAGGTAGGGGTAGGGGGTAGAGAGAGGAGGGGGCAGAGGTGGAAGGTGGAGGCAGCAGGATTCCAGTCATCAACTCTTCCTGACTTTGTCTCCCTTTGAAATTGGTGCCACCTGATGCCACACTAGTGGAAGGATTCCCATGCCTCAGATCCAGTGGTTGAGAAGTAGAAGCAAGACAAGCTCTGTTTGAATTCCTTATCCTAATCCATAAGTGTGATAAAATGGCTTTGTGGTGTTTTATCATCTGCCGACAAACATAAAACTAGACCACTAACTTTGACATTAACCAGTGTCATGCAGTGGGTAGAGAGAGGGTCACGGTTTTAAACCAGATCTCTGTAACACCAGATCGCAAGAGCAACTTGCCACACAATTAAAGCAACAGAAAGCATGTCTAGAAAGAGTGTTATAAAAACATGAGAAATAAGTATTTTTTATCCTGTTCATAGTCACTGATGTAGACTCCCAAGGACTGCCAATCCAAAACACAGAAAAGCTGTGGACAGCATGCGGTGATCTTTAATTAAAGTATATTTTTTTAAGCCCACCCCTGTGTTCCCACAAAATTGTCATGTGTCTGATTTGAAAAGTAGCCAGCTTATTGACTCTCATCTGAACCCATATGGCAGTCTGGAGCTCATTGCAAAAGCACCAAGTTCTGTTCAGGACTGGGTTGCTCCATTTGAAGCCAATTGTGAGAACTACTTGCTTATAAGCTTCCTGTCTTGGTTGCCATTTAAATGGTGCGTCTTGGATAATTATCAATAAGAAAGTTTGGGGCTTTTGAGAAGTCTTGAATCTTCTACAAATGTTGCCCCCGTAAGTTTCGGAAGGTAACAGAGAGGAGCATCCTTCCACGTCTCACAAAAGCTACCTCCATGATCACATCCCTGCAGAAGGCTGTCATTCAGTGACTGCCAACCCCCATGCTCCCACATTTCCTTCTTTCTGTGCTACACAGGACTGCTAAGTAAAAGGAGATCTGGGCTGGAGATGGCTCAGTCAACAAAGCACTCATTTAGCATGTTTTGGAACTGAGTTCTGATGCCCGTTATGTTAGGTTGGTAGGATGCATTTGTAATCCCAGCCATGGTGAGTCTGGAGGTGGAGACAGGTGATCCCTGGAGTATAACTGGCAGCTAGTCTAGACTACTTGATAGAGTTCCGGGGCCAAGACAGAAACTCTGGTTTCGACAGAAAGGCTGGAAGATGCCTGAACACAGATAACCTTTCCTCAGAATCCCATAGGCACAAGCACATGAGTTTATGTGCACTTCCCCACATGTATACCCCATTCACATACAGGAGCACAACCTACCTAACCCCCCCCCCCACACACACACACAAAGGGAAGAGCTCTGATGTCATATTCTTTTATCAGTTTGGAGAATCTGTAAAATTTAATGAACCCTTCAAACCTCATTGGACCTGAACTCTAGGCACCATATCCCTGCACTGTGATAATTCTTATAGGCAGAACTAGAATTCTACATGAGTGCCATTTTTCGGGAACAAATTGACTAACTTTATGAAGCTTGCTTTATAATGAGAGGTCTCACTGCAAGGTCACAGGTGACCAAATTGTGTGTGCAATTAGTCACTCACTGCATCAAGAAGCCTTTGGGAATAAAGGACTTTTCTTTCAAAGCAGTCTTATTTATTAATAGTTAATTATAATTTCTCTTATCAGCTTCTCAGTGGATTTGCTATCTACTAGGAAAGACTGGGGAGAAATTTTTTTTAAGTATATCTGAAGAGTAGACAGCCCACCAGGTAGCCCAGCCCTATTAGCAGCAGCATCCCTGAGTGTCAACTGAGGTCACAAAGCAGATGTGTTTTTCCACTGTATTTGCATAGTACTTAAGTTGGAGGACACCCAGGTGAATCGCACAGTTCTTCATAGCTGCCACTCAAATTGAGTCCCATGAAAACAGCAAATGAGAACTTTGCATCACCCCATTGCTTTAACACCCTAGCCAGCTTCTTAGGACCTCAAGTTCTGTGCTCTGCTTCCAGAGAGGTCAATTTTATTACATCTTGAAAAAAAAAAGTAGCCAGTGATGCCTGCACACTTTCGCTTCTCTCCAACATGGTGGGTCTGTGACCACAGCAAGTGATGTGCTATTGAAATGTAATCTGGTTGTAGAGAACCAAAGTCCACATGACAAGATGGCTGTCTTGATGCATCAAGGAGCTGTGTGTAAACACTATCTCCCAGACGTTTCTTAATTGCATGGTGCGTGATCTTCACATAAGGAAAAATACGTTTATTTCTTCAGGGCTGAGGAAATGTTTCCATTGGGAAATTTCTTGCCTTATAAAAACGAGGATGTGAGTTTGATCCCCAGAATCCACTTTAAAAATCAAAAAACAAACAAACCTGTGGTATCACCTGCTTATGACCTCAGCTCTCATCAGGTTGAGACAGGCACTAAGCAGCCAGGCTAGAATACTTGGAGATCCCTAGGCCAGTGACAGACCCTATCACAACCAAACATATGGAGAGTTCCGGAGGAATGACAGGTTGTTTTCTGGCCTCAACAGGAATTCCCTCACATGCAACTGCACACACATATACACACAAAGAGAAAATATATAGAACATGATATTAAATATTACCAACTTAATTTTTCCTGTCTTCTTCATGGTAGCTGGGTATAATTTTCGTGGGTTATAAAAGTATATAATCACTTCTGACAAATACAGATACACACATTTCTCTACTAGCAATAAGTGGATTAGATGATATTTCAGATCTAGACAACCCTAATTGAATTGCTTCTAACTTTACTGGCCTCTGTGGGTTGATCTCTCTTTGACCTTCACAGCCCATCAGAATAAATGAAAGGAAAGTGTCCTAATGGTTTTTCACATCAGAACTTCTTATGAGCCCTCCATCCCCTGCGCACCATGCATCTGCATCAACCCCTGCTAGCAGGGCTTTGTGTTTTCTTTATGTGATTCTTTTCAAGTCTTTCCTGGTATAAATGAACACTGAGTCACAGAAATATATTAGGTCAGTGCAAAGAAAGGTCATCCAAATTACATTTTTTTAAAGTTTCCACGTTTACTTTCTAAGGAAAAAATTAAGCCAAAAGCTTCTTTTAAGATAAGAATGAAAATTCAGGCTCATGTCTTTTTAACAGCACAGGATCACAGAGTCCATCCAGGCTAAGGAACAAAAGCCATTTTCTTTATAGGAGGCAAACTGTCTTCTAAAGTCATTCTTACCCTTCATGAGAAGTCTTTGTTGTAAACTCTGAAGGGAGATTTTTTTTTTTTTTTTTTTTTTTTTTTTTTTTTGCCATTTGTGAAAAGGCAATGTTTATGTTACACGTTTTTTAAAAAAGGTTGAATATATTATGCTGAGTTTTTAAATGATATTTCACTGCATGATAACAGATGTGTCTTCGTTTAAAGGAATATAAAATGAAAAGATGTAAGTCACATAGTCTTCTAGAACAAACGTTTTTTCCCTGCATCTTTCTTTTGCTCCTTAGAAGACACTTACGGTAACAAATGTATAAAACTTTTCTCCCTCCCTCCCTCCCTCCCTCCCATTTTCCCTCCCTTCTTTCCTCCCTTCCTCTATTTCTCCCCTTCCCCTCCCTTACTCCCTCCTTCTGGCCTCAATATGTAGAAGACAGACTTGAATATCTAACCTTGCTTTTTTAATCTCTTGAGTACTGGGATCATGAATTACATGCACAGTTTATATAATGGTGGGTATTAAACCCAGATCTTCATGCATGACAGGCAAGCAGTCTACTACCTGAGCCACACCTCCAGTCCAGGGCTTCCATTTTTATGTAATCTAAAGAAGTCTTCCCACAAAAATACTCTCATTCAGTGATGTGTCCACTATTAGTGCAGTGGTTAGTCAGTAAAAGATTTCGCACATAGGAAATCTTCAAGTTTGTGAACTACAAACCTTGTATGGTTGTACTAATTTGTGGGTTATGGTATTTGACATTGTTTTTATTATAATAATAGACAAACACTAAGTAATAACTTACAGGAAGCCTTGTAATTTTGTAGATTTGGCTCAATGAACCTGAGTTTTCCTGGTTCAGTTCGAATCATTATCTTTTAGAAGCAGGCATGATGTCATCCTGATTACCCACATTTCTTGCAATTTTTGAGTGTTGATGGGTTGGGTCACATCGCTAGGTGTGAGGACCCGTATGATCCTACTCCTCTAAGGGTGTGTCTTTTAATGCCATATTTTCTTATCATCTTGAAAGGGCATTTACACCAAATATACAAGTACACACACACACACACACATACACACACACACACACACACACACACACACACACACACACACAAACTTTCATGAGACCATTTTTAATTTCAATTCCCAAATCCTCCAAAATCAAGAAATCTGATACAGGATAAAGGCTGACTCGGACAAGGAGGGCTTCTTTGTACTTTGAGAGTGTCTTTTGTGCTATTCTATCTTCTCACTTTAATGAAGTAGCATACTCTCTGAGTTAAATTGCAGGAACATAATATCCTCTGTCTCTTTGGTTCCTTTGGGCTCATGGTCTCAGAAACCCACATTTTCTTGCATTGTTATGATGGCCAGGATGAATAACAGTTGTTATGACATGGTGAAGTTCAGTCAATTTTATTTATTTATTTTCCAGTAGCTTTGTGCTCATTCATGAATAAAAGTGAGTTTTATAGCATAAGTAATTACTCTTTCTTGTTCTAATTAAAATCTTGACAAATTAACAAATTTGCAAACATTTTACCTCTCAAAATATTGTTCACAGTTACTGTATCTAGAAGAAATAAAATGAAAACAAAAACATCAATTAATTACCTTTGTATTATACACTTTCCAAAAATCTGTGTCTTCAATTACTTTCCTCATCATGTTGTTTCTTTTTTTCTCACATGCTCTGGGCTGTTAGTTCATTGCTTCTTTTCTCTTGCCACCCAGGGAACCTGAGCTAACTACACCTCCTTCTTTTCCCCTTCTGAAAAGCAACTGAAAACATCTTTGTTCATTGCCTACAAGGGAATCATCCATTCAATGTCAGAATCATGCAGGAATTCTCCAAGAAGATCCTCCCTGTGGTATCCACAAGGTAATTGCCGAGGTTGCCAGCTTAAAAGCATGAGTAAGAATAGCTAGTATTTGCCCATTACCCATGCTGGAGAAGGGGGCATCTTAGTGCCATGTACATATCCCTTCTAAAATTTTCTTTTTCGTTTTTGTGTGTGTGTGTGTGTGTGTGTGTGTGTGTGTGTGTGTGTTTTAATGTGCATTTGTGTGCATATATGGAGGCCAAAAATCAACCTCACAGGTTGTATTTGGGAGCATCCAGGAGCTTGCCAATTAGACTACTCTGCCAGTCTAGTGAGTTCTTGGGACCCCCCCTACCCGCCACCGCCCTGTCTCTATACTGGGATTACAGGCATGTGTAGCCACGCCTGGTTTCTTCTATGGGTGGCAGGGATTGAACTCAGGCTCTCATTCTTGGAGTTCTTTACTAACTAAATTTTGTCCCTATCTTTAGAACACATTGTCTTACTTCCTTTCACCCTCTTGTTCCCCATTCACCTGTGTGATCAATAGCAGCTAACTTATAGCCCGTTCTGCCTTGGCTGTCCTCAGATCACATGGTGAGGAACACAGAATTCTTCCTGTGAACTCAGAGCCTTCCTAACCACAAACTCACTCACCAGAGGAGCTTCTTGGGAAAAAGCCAGGAGCTCATGTATTCATTCAGCTTTGGTCTCACCTCTGTGGCTGAACCCTGCCTTTCCCTGCTTCTTTTCATACTGCCAACATGACCAGAGCTGGCTTTGCCCAAATGGGCCTCTGGGACATTCACACCATATGGCAGTTCTGAGAATGTCAGCCTACACTCTAGGGTATTTTTTTTCTTCCTACAGCTTACACAAATTGTAAATTATTATCCATAAAATAATGGTAAAGAGAGACAAGGGCAGGGAGAGGCTCTGCCGTAAAGCCTGCATTAGCAAATGAGATTGGCTTTTCCATTCATGTGAAAAGTTCAAGGAGGCAATCTTGTTAAACAGCCATTTTGCATAAAGGAATAATATGCCATAATGGACCTTTTCAAATGACTTTGATGTTTTGCAGAACAATTTATTAATGACCATTCTTTGGAGAAATAAGAGATGAAGTCTCACTAGAGAATAAAACTGTGGTTTTGGGCAGTTGGTTGTGGCTCAGCAGATTTTAAGGCTGCCTGAAACCCACTGTATCCCCTGCTACAAAGCTATGCAGGGTTCTCTCCAACCCACCCTCTCAGAGTATTCAGGAACACAGTTCTGATCTAACTTCAGCTCTGCAAATACAACAGATGCTCAAGAGGCAGCCTTGTAGCTACAATCTGGCCTCTTCCTAGTTCCATGCCATCTGCTTTTTAAGCCCAAAAGTATAAGAGACAGGAGGATTTAATACACTCACCTATCTGAAGTAAGTAACACAAGCCATATCCAGAGTTCAGCTTTTTGTCTGGACCTGGAATCTCTCCACACCCATGTATTGAACCCATATGGACAAAGTATATCTCATGGGGACAGTGGAGAGGTGCCTGATTGTCTACACTCCTACCCATCTATCAAGTTCATGGTACAGTAAGATTGACATTAGAACAGTTCTGGGCTCAATGTGTTTTAAGGATGTTTCTAAGATGGTAGCTTTATGGGTCATCAAGGGAAGGTTAATTCCTTTTCCAAACAAAATTAGGAAACCCTGGAAAACAAGCATAAACAAGTTTTTTTAGTTTGTTTGGTTGTTTTTTTTTTTTCTTGTCATTTACTGGGGATACTTGAAATGGATTTGTTCATCTGTGAATCTTCTCTAGCATTGTGTGGTGTGATAGATATGTTTACGTGCCTCCTGGCAAGCTATACCTTTCTGTGGCATGCCTTGTGCTCTGAAAGTATACGGTTACATATTTAGGAGCTACGGAGCCAATTTTCTTCTCAGCCTGCAGTATCTGGTATGATCTAATGTAGCCTGAGAGCCAGGATGTACAGTGCAGATGGAACCAAGAAGCTCGAGTATGATTGTAGCTTCCATGAAGCAGCTGCCATGCTAGGAACAAAGATATTCTAAAGAGACATTTGTGCCCACTACCTGCGATTATCAGATGATTGAGACAGTGGACCCTTGGAAGTTGGAATTTTTCTAGAAACATCATCCTGGGAGAAGGAAGTGGAAAATTATCTTCCCAAAAGAGATTTTACACAGTTCTGGCAACTTGTAAGACCACCTTGCAGGACAGACCAGAGCAGAGACAGTGATGAGTCAGTAGTGAGAAGGACCACACCTTGCTCAGCTCTATTTAGCTGTTTACATTTATTAGCCCTCTATTGAAACCCATACCTCACGTTAGGATGCTAAGGATGGACTAGGGGCAGGCATTGGCCTTCTTGTTCATTTATCAATATGGTCATGTTAAATTATTTTCCTTTTGCTTTTTATTATTACTCATAAATAGATTGAGCTATTCAGAATAGGCAGATAAGCCTAGCTTGTCAGGGCCTTCAGGTTCATGCTCTGGCCCTAACAGCTCCCATGGTTTTATCCTCAGGGTCAAGAGAGAAGACATCAGATACAGTTTCCAACCTATGTCCAGCAAAGGTCAGGGTTCTAAAGTCAGCATCCATCCAGTGATTGCTTGACATCAACAGTTGTTGGATCTTCCCTAATTTGCAAGCAACTCTGAGGACCCAGGCTGCAGCTCATTTGCAACCTGTGAAAGACTAAGACCCAACACCCCAGAAACTCTAAGAGTGAGAACTTTAGGCCATCAATTATTTAAAAAGATTAATTAGGGTTTTTTTTTCCCATTTTAACCAGTTTGCATATGATCTTTTACTAATTGTTCAAAATGGAAAGCCTTAAAGATACTTGAAAGCCAAAAACTCACCCTTGGTGTACATATCTCCACTAGCTTTTAGAATGATTTGTTGTATAGCTATGGCCATTAACAAAGATTTTGGTCTCTACAGAATTGAACCAGTGTCTCTGAAAGATTTGATTATAGCAGTTCAATTGAGAGTAGAGGTCTATATACTTTGAAGACCAATAGATTTACTTGTCCCAGGATATAAGCATATTCCATTTATAAAGAAAAGAATATGCTGATTGTGGCTGCATATATTTGTAATTCCAGACCTCTTAGCAGAGGCAGGAAGAATAGGGGTTCAAAGTTGGCCTTCACCACACAGTTGAATATTAGATTAGACTGGATTAAATAAGAGCCCACCTTTAAAAAGAAAAAAGGAAAGAAAGCAAAAGTAAAAGAATGTCCCAAGGATCATCTTAAATGACAGTCCTTGCAGACTGCTTTCTGGAAGTTTAGTGGGTGGGTTGTAGTGTGGGAAGAAGGAAAACAAATAGTTTCTCTGGTCCTGAAGGAATTTTATCCTCTGGTAATAAGGTGAATAAATAGTGAGGTATCTGTTTCCAAAAGCAGGAACAAGGTAAAGGTACAGATTGATACAGAAGTTTATCTCTGTGTGTACACAGAAAGTTTACTTGATGAAAAATACAACCAAGTTGGCCTCAAAATAGGAAATAAAATATTATTTTAATAGGTGGGAAGAGTGACTAAGAACATTCTAGAAAAAGAAAAGCATAAGACAGGTTCAGACATAAAAAAATATGGGGATGAATTCAGGGTATATCCACCCTGCTTATGGGGAATCCAATAGAGCGCTTTCCACTAAATTGAAATCAAAATTGAATATCCAAATGATTTTTGCTTGTACTGAGCAGAGTTTTATTTTGAAAATGTATATCAAATGTATCATAATTAGACTTCAAGAAGAAAAGAGCAGAATCCCAGCTTCTCCCATTTGTTCTCAGCAGCAAGTCTGACACAGAAAGAATGTCTCCTCTGAGATAAGCCTGACCAAACAACCTTACAAACAACCTCAAGAACCCCAGGAGTTTACACCAAGACTTGAGATAACAGAAGATGAAAAGCAGCCTGGCCTGGCAAAGAGCAACCAGACCTGGATTACCTCAGATAAGATACCACAGTCTCTCGGTGGCTCCTGCTGATACAAACAATCTCAACAGCTGGCCACACTCTCCTTCAGTCTGTTAGTGATTTCAGGTTAATTATTCACTTTCAAACTGTGATGATCTTTAAGTCTTCCTCAAGACATTCTGAGTTTGCTTGAAGTCTTTTCATAGGTCCTTTCTCTCTGTTGCTAATCCTATTGTCTCGCTTTTCTGGACCTGCTCTAGAGTTTTCTATGTCTCACTGGAAGCAGAGACTCTTATTTTAACAGAGTGTATTCACATAGGATTTAGGACAGGTAAAATACTTAGCTTCTTTGTTTCATAGTCCAAGCACTTGAGGAGGTGGGATGTTTGCCACCTAATGCTGGTACGACATACTAGGACCATATCTGTCTTGCAGTCATGATGTCTAGAGGGATGAAAGTCTTGCTTGGATAGATAGCTCACGAAACTTCTCTCCAGATCCTGGAATTTGGAAGCTATTGTCTTTCACTAGGGTTGCATTGGGACAAATATCCAAAGGATTAGAGTTTTCACATTTGAACAACACAATACATGCAGGCTTGCTGCTGGCTTCTTTTGATGGAGCAGCATGAAGTGCATGCATATTGTCTCGGGTGACCTCAGAAAAATCTGGCTGGGATGGGCATATTGGCTCCTAACTCTGTCATTCTTTTTCTACTATGCAAATGGAAGGCTTGGATGTGATGATCTATTTACTAAGTAAACTGTATATGATAAACCCATCAAATCTCACCTGACTGTAAGGAAATACCAATGGGACTTATCTCTCAAACAAATGTTTTACCTCCAGTTATTAAAATAACAAAAGAAAAAATGCAACAATTGAATTATGAGGATGTGACTGAAAAGTTTGGTGGGGATGAGTTTTCCTGCTCTGTGGGAGTGCCCACCTGCAGACAGGAGGTGCCTGGAGGGAATGCTTGCTCAGCCTCTTGCCACATAAGACACTTGGAGCATTATCTTTTTCCATTCACATGCACCCAACCAATCTCTTTTTGGTTCCAAGCCAAGAAATCCAGTCCTCTTTTTCTTCCTTCTTTCCCCTCCCCTTACTTCTTCTCTTTTTCCCTCCCATCCTCTCTTTCTTCTCTTTGTTCATGTGACTGAGGTTCTCATAGACTTAGAACCATCATCTTCCTGCCTCTGCTTCACAAGGACTGCACAGCATTCCTGGTGAGATTCTGTCCTCTTAGTAACTGACATTGTTCACTTTGAGCAGAGAGACCTGTATTCAGCCTCAGCTTTCCTTCCTCCTTCCTTTGCTTTCAACCGGTCTAACCTTTGCAAGTGTATGACAATGGTTATTGCAGCACATGGATTTCCTTTATCTGTTCTTTGTTGAAGGTTCTAATTTGCCAGAAGAACCTGTTTTTATTGCAAGCTTTAGTTAAAATAATAAAAAGGAACTTCAACATGGTGGTAGCATAATCTATAATCCCAGTACCTGGGAGATGGAAGTAAGAGGAACATTTATTAAACCTCACAACCGATTATGAGCATGAACTGGAAACACACATGCCTGGTAATCATGTTGTTACAGAGTGTATTGCTATGTCATTATAAAACTATAGCGTGTTGAGTAGTAGGAATCAGAGATTGTATCAAGCCGGTCAGCAAATTGTATTCTAAGTATTCCCTTCAGAATCAATTAGGAAACATCTTTAACAAATTAGTCCTTTTGTTTCATCATTAGGAAGGAATACATAAACAGGACATTTAGGCAATGAAATATTTTTCATTCAAATTAATTACAGCAAATTAGGCAAAGAATCTGTAATAAATGGCAAAGTTTGGATACCCCGTGAACTTATTAAAGCAAAAGCTTCCTCCTAGCCTTTTAATTATTCATTTTCATGGCCTAAAATTGTAATTTAATAGTTTATGGGCATGCGATAATTTTAAATGTAGCTGTCCTATCACTTTGTTATCTACATAACAGAAACTTGCCCACAGCACTTTAGCAATGCTGTGATAACAAACTTTTACATCCGACAGCTTGTTCTGCTTTTTCCAGTTCTTATGAAAAACAAAGACAAAACTTTGTTCTTGAGTAAACCACTAATTATAAGCACTTCTAGGTCAGGAGCATCCTTCTAAAAGACTCTATAAATAGGGATTGTTACACTGAATAAACCAGTAATTTATACCTAAGCTTTCCATTTAAGCAAACCATGTATTTTATTACTGTCATCTGATTTTTGTGAAATTTTCACTTAATTTTTCCCTATACTTTCTCTGGAAGCAAATCTTGATTTTTATCCATGGTAAAAGGAGAAAATAAGCGACTGGGTATCTTGTGTGATTTCTCAGCTCCCTCCTCCAGGGCAAGACCTCTGTACAGGCTTCTTTGTAGCAGATCTCTATCTTCACCTCCCTTCCCCCACGGCCCTCTCCAATCAGCCTTTCTTTCTACCATTCTCTGAAATTGCTCTTCAGATCATTCACTTTGCCTTCTCTTACCTGACAGTCATTTCTAAAGCACTTGAACATCCAGTGCTTTGCACAACACCATCTGCTCTTGTTCCCACCTCATGATCGCCCCTCAGAGCTGTTAGTTGCTTCCTTTTTCTTCTCTTCTGTTCAATACCCAGCTCATCATCCCCATCTCCTCCTCTTCCCCACCTGTGCTCCTTCCCCAGGTAATTGGACCAAATCCCTTTGCTGCTGATATCATCTATATGGTAATGAATCCCAAATCCATTATTTCTGTCCTGACCTCCATTGACTGTTTGACTTCCACATTTACATCGCTCATAGGCCTTCTATCTGGTATTCAAGGTGTGTGTGTGTGTGTGTGTGTGTGTGTGTGTGTGTGTGTAGAAAGAGGGAGAGGGAAAAGAGAGAGAGAGTTTGCCAAAGAACCCAGATATTGTTCCCTAAATGCCATCTACCTTGATTACTTTTAGAGACAAGTCTCTCTTGCTGGCTTAGAACTCATCGAGCGGGCAAAGCTAGTGGCCAGCCATTCTCAGGGATTCTCCTGTTTCCATCTCCCCATCTGTGATTGCAAGCTCAGGCTTTAGTGGTCTCTGTGATTTTTGCTTTCGTTTCCTGCACTTCATTGCCTTTACAGAAAATGCTAAGCTAGCATTTTGCCAGTGTTCAAGACTTTGGCATGATATTCCCTCACATAGAAAGTAAAATCAAAATTATATCTTATGTTTGAAGGTCTTCTGGCCCTGAACACTTTCTGAACTCATCCTATACGCAGGTCAGCTTCTTTGCAGTTGACATTTGTGTCTATGGCTACCTTAACCAGATCTCACAAGTTACACTATTGGGGAGATAATATGCTCAAGGGGTCTGTGATGAGCATATTCTCCTAAACTATTGAGATTTGAGACTTTATTCTTACAGCATATATAACCTAAGTGAGTCCAGGGGTCTGTTAAACATATTCATAAAATGTGTGTTTCTTGGGGATGCTGTATACCTTAGACACTACTTTGGGAATAGTAAGTATGAGTGGGGGTTGACAGAGTCTTCTCTTTTATGGAGTTCACATTCTAATAAGGGAGCATAAAGTAAGACAAAACAAAACAAAAAGCAGCCAACATAACATAGTTTTAAGAGAGAAGTAGGGTCTGTGTAGTCATTATCCAAGCTCAAGTTGAGACAGGCTGAAGATTAAGTGAAATGGTCACAAAATGATTCTAAGATACCTCTGAAGTTCAAGTCCTTTGCAAGAGTGGTGATATACCAAATTAATGGACAGTTTGGTTGTTTTTTAAATTAATGTAATTTGTGTACATAGGTGGTTATCAGTATGCATGCAGGTGTACATGCACATGTAATGTGTGTGGTTAAATAGGAAGGCCACCCACTTTGTTTTCTGAGGCAGGGTCTCACTGGGACTTGGAGCTGATTGGCAAGCTCAAGGGATCTGCGTGCTTCTTTCCGCCTGGTGCTTGCAACTGTGCTCAGCTTTCATTTCATTTGACATGGATTCCGGGACCCCGCTTGGGTCCACAAGCTGCATAGCAAGCATTCTACCAGGTGACCCATCTCCCCAAGCTCATAATAAATACTTTTGCACGATGAATTTTATTTATAAGACGTGTTCCATTTACAATTAGGAAGCAATTCATTTCTAAATCATAACTCAAAACTACAACAGTAGAGCTTCAGAATTACACATCAGTCACCACATAGGAGGGCAAGGAAACTTCTATTGGCATGTGATAGTTTTGTGGCACAGGCTGGACACCTGAGTTTATTGCTGTTCTCATGACCGACTGTTAAGACTTGGCTTTGTGTACAGGAACTTCCACCGTGCTGGGCTACTGCCTGAAGAACCTCTGCTGTGATATTTCTCTCTGCCTGTTGGAGAGAGAGTACACTGTGTTTCTGCCTGGCCTATGCAGGATATGTGGGATGGGGCAGATTCTGCTTTAGCTGTTAAATGAGTTTATGATGGAACTGGGCTCTACATCTGTCTTATTAGCCCTGGACAAACTTCAGGACCAGGGTGAGGTTTTCCTCTGTCTTAGAATTTTCCAAGAAATGATGGATACACATTCCCACAGGTAAAGTATAAAAACTCAGAGTATCTTATAGGATAAATAAGTGTGAGGGAAAGGGAAATGGGAGGTCATCTCTACATTAAATAGAATGTCCACTAAGGGAATTCAAGCCAAAGAGAACATCTGAGCTTCCAAAATGAATGGAGCATTACCTACAGAGAAGCAGGAATTGGATGATTCCCATCCCTGCTTTCAGCAGCCACTGTCCTAGAGTAAGATGGAGCTACAGATTGATGGTGAAGGTAAAAGTCTGGGTTGAGACTTTTGAGTCTAGCTGAGGTTTCTTTTAATGTGGGGGGTGACATAAAGATTCTATAGCCCTGGGTGTTTATCTCACAAACCTTTCTCTTAAAAAAAGAACTTTGGAGAATGTTGAGTTTACAACCCAGGGAAGCAAATCAAGAAGAAAGCAATGACCTGGGGTCACTGGGCACCAGTCTGTGATGGTTGACAGTAGATCCTGCTGAGCACTAAGCTAACCGAGAGGACAGGCAAGGTCTAGTCCCAAACAGAGAAATGCAGATATTTGTGGAGAAAAGGAAACTCTCTTGGAGGACATGAAATACATAAGCAAACCAGGAGCTATTGCAAATTATAAGTGGGAGCAATAGGACTGTAAACCTATCAATTGTTCCAAATAAATAAATGCATCAGATATCATTCTCATAATAAGGGGAGCTATTAGATCAACTATTTAAAATTTTATGGACTGCTAAGATGGCTCAATGGGGAAAGCATTTGTCATGAGCTGAGCTTAATTCGTGGTACCCATGGTAGAAAGAAAGAACCAACTCCCAAGAGTCGTCTTCTGATTTCCTGAACATGTGTACTATGGAACACGTGTGCCCATGTTCACATATATTATACACACAAAATAATAAACAAAAAAAAGTAGGCTCACACTTGACAGAGTGCTTGACTGGCCTAAAATAAAGCCCTGGGTTCATTCCTCAACATTCACAAAAATGGGTGTGGTGGCATGTGCCCATTATCATTTGGGAGATGGAAGCATTAAGCAGTTATAGATCATGCTTAGCTTCGTGACGAGTTCAAGGCCAGCTTGGGCTACATGAGACCATATCCTAAATGAATAGAAAATATTTATGGAGAAAAAGAAAAAAAAATCTCTAAAGAGTGAATGGTATTCTTAAAAGGAAGATCCTCACAGAGAAGTCTCTAAAATATTAAGACACATGTCAAATTTGTCATGTTAACGTGACTTAGTGCTGGGAAATGATCAGACAATTTGAACAATGGATCAGAAAAAACCATATATCTAGAAGCCTGTTATTTGCCAGTAAATTGATGTTAAACCGGTGGGAAATGTCAAGTCAGAAAATAGTTGTGCTAGGAAAATTATTTCACCATTTGTACAAACAGCAGATCGGTTCCCTGCCTCATACCCTATAGATCCCATGTCAGATGACTGAGTAAATTCTACTTGATTAAAAGTTTAAACACGAAACACCAAACATGTGTTTCTGTTAGAAAGTGATGGATAGCTAGATATTTTGTGACACTATTTGGAGAATAATGTTGTTACTAACATGAAAAAACATTAAGTAAATATGAAAATGGTCTCTATTTAACCAAAGTAATGAACAAAAGATATTTAGAAGAGGATACTTACCTATATCACTGTTAGAGGGCAAATCTATTCAAGAAAGTTTCCTTATCAAAATAAAAAATTATGAAATTGAAGCGGGGTAGAAAAGTTAATAGCTGAGGAGATTGTCTACTTTACCATGAAGCAGAGACCAGCGCATTATACATGAAGCTGATGTGGAGGCCATAAAAGTTCAAGTGCTATGACAAAGCTGGCCTCTGGTCCAGTTATGGGTGTAATATTCAAAGTGCTGTATTACTTTGGAGAACAATTTGAAGATGTGTCATTAACTTGAGGGTTCCAGGGAATTGCTACTAATCTAGAAATTCTGTCTCTAAGCGTATATCCCCCCAAATCAAGAGTTTCACAAAGTATCACTACAATGTTGCTCAAGATTATAGGTAAAGAATAGAAATTATTTTATTAATAAACATTAATAGTTACATAAGTTAACTTTCTCTTTGATGTAGCAAAATACCTGACAAAATCCATTTAAACATCAGGATTTATTTTGGCTCACAATTTAGCAGTATAGTTCATTACGGAGAGGGTTTTGTGGAAGGTCTGAGAGAGAGGCAGCTGGTCACATGACTTTCACAGTCCAGAATCTGAGAGAGATGGAGGCTTGTACTCATTTCACTTCCTCCTAGTCAATGGAATGTACCACCACGTTCACGGTGTCTTTTCACCACAGCTAACTTAATCTAGATAATTTCTCAAGGCACTCACGAAGGCTTGTCTCTGATAGTTGTAGACCCTGTCAAGTTGATAATCAATACCATCACAATATTATGTAAATTTTATGAGTATAACCAGGAGTCCTGAGAATGATGGAATACTATGTGGGAAAAGTAGTGTATATCCCAGGGACAATGTCTAAAAGGTACAAAATTAAGTAACAGAAATGTAGATAAATATGTGGCTATGCAGCATAATACCACAAGGATAGTGGTTATGACATAACCGAGAGTAGGGATAGAGGCAAATAATGCATCTGCTTGTGTCAGCAGTGTTTGTGAACCAACTGTTTGCAGAGGAGGATGCTGGCAAATATGGGGTGGAGAAAGTGGGAGATGAGAGGGTTTCAAGAGTCTGGGGTAAGTAGGAAGAAAGGCAAGGGAAACCCCACAGAGGACTCAGTGCACAAGAACTATACCATAATAGATTAGGAAACTTGAGCAGCTGGAGGAATCACACCAGCCTGCAGTAACCATGAGAAAATTAGTTATGTGGATACCTGAGACCTAGAACAGGAACAGGTCAACATCATTATTGTATGATTACTGAAGAAAGAAAGAGCAAGTCTTGGTAAAGTGGAAATGACAGTGGGCTTTGGGAGACTGGTGACTAACATTTGACATGCAAGCCCATGAGGTTATGAGAGGAATCTGGGGTGCTTGGGGTCTGTTTGAAACAAAACACTATAAGAAATAGTATTATATCTTTAAGACAAAATTGGTGATTTATGTCCTTAAAAGATCATTTCAGTTTCTTGTTTGAAGCAGAGTCACATACATCACTTTGAATCATTATGTAGCTAAGGTGACCTTGAACTCCATATTCACCCTTTTACCTTTTAAATACTGAGATTGCAGATATGTATCATCATCATGTCTGGTTTTATAAGGTACTAGCGGGTCAAACTCATGGTTGTATGCATGCTAAACAGACACTCTCCTAACTCATCCATATCCCTAATCTATGATTTCAGCTTTTGAGTAGACAGTGCATGCTAGGGTTTAAGAATTAAGGAGAGAAACAGGTTAAACATAGGTAGGTAAATCATTTGGAGCACTTGAGCAAAGATAGCAGCTTTCCATGGAAGTATAGACAAAACATCTGAAGAGAGATCTGAAGAGATCTGGAGCAAAGAAAGGATGTCCATGTTCTGTGCTGCCACCTGAAGTCATGTTGATGTTCGTGGGTGGGACTGCCACCAGAGGCCATGTTGATGTCTGTGGCCTGTGCTTCTTCCAAGGATCATGATGTTCTTTATGGCCCATGACTCAGTGGAGGTTTGTGTTTACGTCTGTGGTCTGTACTGCCACCATAGATCACGTGAGGTCCATGGAATGTGCTGATGAAAAAGACCATGTGGAAGTCTATGATATGTGTTCCAAAACTACTTTTACACTGGTTTTGATGACTATAGACTCATAGTTGAGAAAGAATCATAGAAGGCTTCTGTAACAGTCCTTTCCCCAACTCTCACCACCACCAAAATAATAGCCTAGACAGGAAGCCATTGAAGAGAACTCTTAAAAATTGTAAGAATGCTGAAGCATGTAGCTCTCCACAGCTGATGGTTTCTGGCAGAGCTGTGGGTGGGGAAGGACTCAGTTTTTTTAAGGGGTTGGCCACTGAGTTTGACTATGCTCCAGTGACTAAATAGGCAATACAAATCGGACTTTGTGTTTTGTTTTCCTTTCTTTCTTCTTTGGGGGGCAGCATCAGAAGAGTAGGGTGTAGACCTGAGAGGACTGAGAAGTGACTGTGATCAGGGTACTTTATGTGAAATTCTCAAATAATCAATGAAAATATTATGTTGGAAAAACAAGTCTGACCCAGGACATAGCTCTATTACCAGAATAAGGGACCTTCCAGCATAAACAAGAGAATATATTCAGGTAAGCTGTTTTGAGCAAACATGGAATCCAGTCAAGAGATATTGTAAACATAAAAATAAAAGTGACTGTAGAAAAGACACACAAATACTCGGATATCAGCATCAACATCAGCCTGACAAGCACTGTGCTCACATGTACTACCATAAGAATGACAGACAGAGGTCAGATAATAGTTGCAAAGGAGGAACAAGAAGAGGAATAACATGTGTGTCGGCGTCTGTATGCCTTCAGAATGAAAACTAATAGCTGAGACCTCTATCCTTTTATCTTTTTAAACAAATTGTTCAAAATTAGGTTAACTTTACTGAAAATATAAATACATTTCGTTTTCTGTCTCTTTCTCTCCATGTTTTGGTTTGGCTTGACATCTTGGCTTGAAACTTCTTATGTATATGAGGATGCCTTGACATCTTGGCTTCACCTCCTGGAATACGGGTATGTGCAACTACATGTAGCTTAAATACTAACATTTATCTAGAGTAAAAAATACATGACCTGAAGCCCACTGGTCCTTTAGGTTCTATTTTTATTAATTTTTTTTTGCTATAGAAGTCTCATTTAACAGTTGTTACCTTTTCTTGTTGTTATGATAAGTTTGACAAAAAGCAACTTAAGGAAGGAAGGGGGTTTATTTGAGTTCAGTTCAACGTTGAGTACGTCATGCTGGGGAAGTCAAGACAGCAGGAGTATGAGGCAGATGCTCATACTATGTGCATGGTCAGAGGAAGGGAACAATGAAATTTCATGTGCCAGTGCTCACCTTATTTTCTCCACTCATATAGTCCAGGGTTCTTTACTCAAGGAATGGTCTTAACCATAATGGGTCTCCCCATCTCAATCAATAGGATAAATCCACAAGCATACCCAGAGGCCCATCTCTCAGGTGGATTCTGGATTCTGCCAAATCAGCAATCCATATCAATGATCACAGTGATATGTGTAGTTGCCCTTTTCCTTTGGAATACATATCTTATACACAGGGGTTATACATGCATATTTCATTGTCTACTTTCATCATTGTCTCTGAGCTTGTATGTCTAGGATGGCATTAACCAGGATGGTTCTGGATTGTACATTGCCTGTTTTTCCTTCTCTTTCGCCTTACGAATACTTTCTTTATTTACATATAACACTTAACATCACATGTCTACAAAATAAGCTGATGTGGATAAACACCAGAGAAAGTAAGCAAAACATCCATTTATGTGTAGTGTGCACTCCATAACTTTCTCTGAGGTTATTGGCTCTCAACCTGTGGGTTGCAACTCCTTTGGGGGGCAAATGACACGTTTCCAGGAATTACCTAGGACCATTGGAAAACAGATATTTGTATTATGCTTCATATTAGTAGCAAAATTACAGTTATGAAGTAGCAATGAAAAGAATTTTACGATCTGGGGTCACCATAGCATGAGGAACTGTAATAATGGGTCATGGCATTAGGAAGGTTGAGAACCACTCTCATAGGCTATCCAATCCCTTGTGTAACTTGGATTGCAAATACAAACAAACAAATCAATTCTTTCCTTTAGTTTCTTGCTAAATTTGAAATATTTGCATATCTATTTTTGATCATTTGGGCAACAATATCTTAGGAAACAGATAAGAAACTCATCATTTATAGGAATAAGAAGTTATATGACTTATTGACAAAAACAAAGAAGAAATTAAGACAACATTATATTCTATTAAGAATAATTATGTAGGAATGCGGGTTTGGAGGTAGTAGAACCCCATCCCACCTGCAGCACTGCATAAACTGGACATAGCAATGCAATCCTAGAGTCCCAGAGCCCTAGAGGTGGAAGCAAGAGGACCAGGACTCCCAACTCATCTCTGGCTATTTAGTGAGGTAGAAGCCAGCAGTTCTTTATATCTGGTAATTGTTCTTTTCTTTTATGTTTTGCTGTGCAAGAATTAAAGTAGTTAGGTGATTGTCAAAACATTATTAATTTATATTAGCAGGTGTGGAAGAGGCCACTGTAAGAGGATAAGGAAGTGAATGGCTTATACCATCTGGTCTGAGGAGCATGCAACCTGTTCTGAAATCTAACCAAGCATGGCCCTGTGAAGGCCACTCTTTCCTGTCTCTTTAAGCCATCACTATCTGTGCTGGTCCACATAATTTTGAATGATGGGTTAGTGTTCATTTATGGCTATGATTATGATTAAAACACAATTAATCACTGATAATGCCCTGTCTACACTGCTTACTAAATCAGAACTTCCGAGGGCATTTTACTTTTATTTAATTTCTGCAGTAAATTCATGTGAGTCACCAGCAGTGACGTTGGCTTGACTTTTTCTTTATAAAAATTTGAGTCATTGTGTGGCTCTGAGACAAATCCCTCCCGGTGTTTTAGTGTTCAGCTCTAAGTTGATTAATGGTGGGCTATACTTAATGTATTTGAAGCATACTTAAAAGATAGCTCATGACTGTTAAACCAAGAGCCAGCCTTTATACAATTTAAGAGGCTCCTTACCCTGAAACTGGCAGACTGGGTGCTTCCCTCTCTTTCATCCAAATTGTCTTAAAAATATTTATTTAATTATTCATAATTTTTCATGGAAATTCATAAAAATCCACTAACAGACAGATATAAGACTTTATGTTTCAGGGACAGGTGGGTAAGTCTATGATATTTTTTTTTCAGGAGATTCCTCTGAACTGTAGATGAGTTTGCTTCAAGGTTCTAAATGAGGCAAATCACAAATAAATTGACCTTAAAATTTCCAAGAGTTATTTTGAGTATTAAGGCACATTTGATTATTAGTGCGTCTTGAAATACTAAGTGGACCAGGTTAGAGAGGTTGGGCTTACACTGTGCTGTCTCATTACAGTGTATATGCAGACAGTTACCTTCATGGGATGGCCTTTATCAAAATGAGGGAGGTGCTTTAGGCCATTCAGAATCACTGAGATACTGGCTGTACTTGAATTACATGAACTCATCAACAAGGATGTTAAGCAGCCCCATCCGAACAGTTTGAAAGTCTCCAGCATGGCATTCTTAACAGTGATGTGTCTAATAAATTACCTGTTCATTATTGTTGCAGCTTGAGTTAAGTTTGGGATGACTTAACTCCTTGCCTGTCTGTTGTGTTTTCACTGTTGCTGTGCTGGCTCAGAGCAAGCTGTGAAAAGCAGGCATGATTTCCATCATGCCCAGCAGGCCCTCCCCACATGCACATGCTCCACAGATGGACCACACAGCCTACGCATGGCAATAGAGAGCTGCTGGCCTCAGCTTGGTTCATTGCTGTTTGCAACATTCTTAATAATTAATCGGTTAATGTGTGGATCGATGGCTAATGTTCGGATTTGATCAGCGGTGCATCTAAAGGTTCCTGGTGGTGAGCTGAGTTTGTAGGCAATAGTGCCATTTTAGCTGAGCTTTCAAACATGCTCATATAACTCAGCTGCATGGAAGTAACTCATGGAAGAGGAACTGTGCTGGCAATCAGAGAGGAATCATGTGTTCAGTAAGCAAGAGCAGTGTGGCACATGAGTATCACTAATGTGCAGCTGTGATAACCTTTCCAGGTGTACTTCCATATAAAGTGCTGGGTGGTATGCAAGGAGTTTGAACACTGCAACAGATGTCTGATAAAATCAGGCAAAGTTTCTATAGTCCTGTTCTATAGGAAAAAAAGTTTTCATGCAAAAGAAGACCACCTTATTCATATACAAATCTATTGATGGCTCTATCTTTAGCTGTCATCTCTATATACCATCTGTTTATCTATTTGTCATCTATCAATAATTTATTATGCATTTACCATCTATCTATTCATCTGTCATCTATATCGTCTACCTATTGTTTATCCATAAGCCTATCGCTTAGCAAGCTGTCTTTCTATGCGTCTAACACTCATCAGACTCACTCATTTTCTCCACCACTGTTCTACAGGCTAAAAGATCTAGATATTTTATGTTAAAATGTACACTAAAGGATGCATATAAAGTATAATTAGATAAACCTATCTTGACATGCAGAATTTTAAAAGAATCCTAAGGTGTACAGACATTTAAAGTGTAGGAAGATTAGCAACAAAACCAATTGTGAAATGACTAATTACCAAGCTATGTCTGAATGCTTTTCCTAGCCCTCAGAACATTTCACCTGACAAAAGACTTATCCCTCTCTTTAAACAGAACACCCTTTTGGCACCTGAAGATGAATATCTACAAATATCTTTAAACAGTATGTGTCATTTTACCATTTATGAAGTCATTTCATGCATAGATTACGTTTTCTAACCTGTAGCTTTGAATTAGCATCCCATGAAATGCACCATCTCTGACACACTGTGGATGTATGTTTTATCAGTTCAATTATTTTAATGATAAATTTCCTTTAGAAACTAAAAGGATCTGTTGACAGACAAAACCAGTAGCTCACAATGGACTATTTAGACTTGCAAATGATGGAACATTTAATTATTCCAAAGTAGCATCCTCCAGTTAGGGTATGATCATTGAATCCATCATCCTTCAGTTTATACACAGGACACATTTATCATGTCTCTCTCAGACAGGAGCCAGTCAGCTAAATATAGATTTGGGGACCATCCACTGCACGTTGCATCGAAGGCCTGGAATTTTGTTTTTTTCCTGCAACGCAGATAAAATATTTATAAATGATGTGATAAAACTATAAGAGAAAGCAGAGTGCAATGGAGCTCTAAACTGAGACAAGCATGAGCTCTGTGGAAGGCCCTGCTCCTACAGGAGAAAAGTGAAAACAATATGTCAGCAATGCCATTCCAGGGGAACCTGTGGGGAGTGGGGGCTGGAGGTGTGGTTCCATAATGGATGTTATTCTTTGCATGTTTTAAATCCTAACGCCAAAACTACCATAGTAACTGTACAAAGATAGTTTGGGAGCTCTGAATTTGTTTTCGAGATAGTTTTTATTTGGACTCAAGACAGCGTGATCAAAAAATACTTGCTGTCAGTCTTCAAATACTACAAAAAATGTGTAATTCATTGACTTATTTTTGCAAATTTGTTTTCTGAGGTAAGAAAGAACAGTTGTCTTTAAACTCCATTCACAGATGAGTGTGATCTTGAACTTCTGATCTTTCTGTCATTTCTTGAGTGCTGAGAATAAGGTGTGTGTCTCCACACCTTCTTTTGCAGTGCTGGAAATGGAACCCAAGGGCA